>NC_057804.1:425818355-426093011 GCF_018294505.1 Triticum aestivum
AGCCTGTGAAGAAGGCGAATGCCTGTGAAGCTGTCGCGTTTTGGAAAAGGCCCAGAGCCTGTGAAGAAGGCGAACGCCTGTGAAGCTGTCGCGTTTTGGAAAAGGCCCAGAGCCTGTGAAGAAGGCGAACGCCTGTGAAGCTGTCGCGTTTTGGAAAAGGCCCAGAGCCTGTGAAGAAGGTGAACACCTGTGAAGCTATCGTGTTTTGGAAAAGGCCCAGTGCCTGTGAGGAAGGCGAACGCCTGTGAAGCTTATCTTTTCAAGGAAGGCCCGGAGCCTGTGAAGAAGGCCAATGCCTGTGAAGCTCGCCGCCCGTGACACTCTCACATAATAATGAGTTGGGGCTGTACACGCCCCGGAGTCTTAGGAGCGCCGGCCTCAGGCCCTGGGGCTCCCTCCCACGCCAAGTGGCAGCACTTAGCTCCGCGGTGGTGAGAAGACGTCGAAGACTAGATTAGGTGTCGGACGCGGCTTTTATCATTTGCTTTCTGCAGTTGGCTTGTTCATCCCCATTCGAGGTTTTACTGAAGCTGTTTTCGCCTTTGGCTTGTGACTCTTTGCCTTGTTTTTCGCTCTCCTGCCCCGATTTCTCTCGCGCAAATCTCGCGAGGGAGCGACACGGGCACCCTTGCGAGTGTTTTCTTCCCTTATCATTCGAGGCTTTCCTACCCGGGTCCACTACAGGAGCACCCCTCCAGTCCGTGCCCCACGGGCACCGCGACACAAGCACAGGACCTGGGTCGGTCGCCTCCACAACTGAGGCCGGGAACTACCTCTCCAGACTAACACTCGCAGGGCGTGAAGCGGTCGACGAGGTCTCAGCCTCGGGAAGCAAAGGTCACGACAGGCCTCCTCCCCGAGCTAAGTAATTTCTACACACAGGCGTGCGGCACAAAGGCACAATACCGGAATAACGGAAGCAACACGATAATTAACAACAATAGTCCAAGCATGCCCCCGCGGGGCCCTACACTATTGTCTCTTTGCGCAGGAAAAGGGAAAAAGAACAAAACGGGCGTGACCCGCCCGACACCAACTCGCGGGGGAGACTCGAACCGCCTCCGGAGCTCAGGAGGACTCCACCTCGTGCTTCACCGAGGCGCAACGGCGGGCAGACCCGCTACCTCCCTCCAGGCGGGCGCGGCGGCGCGGAGGCTGATCGCGGCCACCGCTGGAGGAGCCGCTGCTCGAAGAAGAGCTGTCGAAGCTCGATGAACCCCGACCGCCGCTGACCACGCGCGCGCTGTCGTCTTCATCGTCACCGGGGCTGGACCCACGGCCGCGGTCGTCGTTCTCAGGGCAACACCCGGTGCGGCGACCATCTTCCCCAAACACCCTCACATAGAGGGTGGCATCACCGTCGAACTTGAAGTGCAGGGTGCACTGCCAGCCCAGACCACCCGCGCGGGCAAATGTTTGCCAGCCGCGGGTCAGGGCCAGGCTCTCGGCTGCAGAGACCTCCAGCGAAGCCCACGAGGCTCGGCTGCAGCAACCGTCCGCCTGAAGTCAGAGGCCGCCCGGGGCGCCAGCCGGAAGCTCACCTAGGAGGAAGCAAAGAAGTTGGAGCCGGGTGCTGGCCGGTTCCGTCGACCATACCACGAACTCCGGCAGTACCTCTGCCGAGTGGGAGCATGGCCTAGGGGGTCGCGCGGCCATAGCGCGTCCCCCAGCGGCGGCCTGCCGCCCGTCACCACGCGGAAGATCGCCTCCATGACCGCGAGGAGCCACCATGGGAGTCGCAGGGTGTTTGCGGGGACGGCCTCGATCGCGTTTGGGTGGGGGAGAGTCGGGCTCCACCTGGCGGGCCTTTCCTTTCTCCATGGCTGAGGACCTCTTTGGCGGAGCCATGAAGAAGAAGGAGAAGCAAGAAGAGATGGACTGGAAGGGCACGCACCGTCCCATAGTTATAGCCGGTGAAGGCCAACCGCTGGCCTCCATGATCACAGGTAATCATGACCCGTTTTGCATGCAGGGACTTGTCAATTCGCGCAGTCGCCGAGGCGTCATGGGGAAGCAGGGCCGCCCAAGACCAACCAACCGCCACGTGGCGTCCGAGGCCGCAGGCTATTAGGGCCCGTGATGCTTAGCACTTGCCCCTTCGCTTCTCTGCTCAGCCAAGTCCGGGCGCGCCTTGGGCCCGGGGGCTACTGTCGGCGTTCTGGGAACGGAGGTCCCCAGACTTGCGTGCCTACGGCCTGTGGCATGGCTCAAGGGGCGGCCCAGCACGGCCCATCTTCATCAGCACGAGCTCAAGACCCTCACGAGAGGCCAAGCCTCGCGGGGTGGACGACAGGGAGCTTCCTCAGGCACGGCCTCGTCAGGCTGGCTCGCGAGGAGGCGGAGAGATCAAGACGGGGTACCTCACGAGGTGCCCATGACACAAGCCATGACGACCAAGGGCGCCAGGCGGGCGCCAGCCCGCGCAGTGTCCTCCTTTCCTCATTGGTGCAAAGGGAGCAAGCGCAGGCGAGAGCATCAGGCAAAGGCATCCGTTTCGGTGCAACAAGACCAAGACCGTCGCAACAGCAGGAAGGGGGTCATTGTGGAGCCCAAGCCGGCGTCACCACCAGAGCCTTTGGCAGGCGAGGACCAACTTTAGTCAGGATAAGTGTACTAGATGTTCCCCTTCAAAATGGCCAATTGTTGGCGCCCTTCCCGCTCAATATTTGGGAAGAGGCCCGGGGCCTTTGCCTATAAATAGGACTAGCCACCCACAAGTTAGAGGCAGGTGGATCATCATCAGGAAACCAGTAGAAAGAGTGACTGAACTCCCCCGAGCAGTTCGTCGCACCAGCCAAGAACAGACCCTCGCGAGGCTGTTCTTCTTTGTATTGTTCATCATCAGCCTAAGAGGCAATCCACCACACCACGAACTAGAGTAGGGTATTACACCACAATGGTGGCCCGAACTAGTATAAACCCTGTGTCTCTTGTGTTGTTCCTTTCATAGCTTAGATCCAAGCGAGGCGGTGAGGTGCAGGTAGGTAGAGGGCGAAATCTCCGTGCGCACCCCAGTGTTCGAATCTAGAGGATCTGCCGGAACCCGAAATCCGACAGCGCACTTCCGCGCGAGTGCCTGCGGCGTCCTCTTGCGGCAGCCATCGACCCAGTATCGGTCGGCTCTAGTGGCGTCTTCTCTCCCCGTTGCTCGCCGTAGCAAGCGATCCGGTCGCTTGCGGATCCAGCGGTGGGTGAAGCATGCAGTGGCCCGTCAGTCGTCCACTCCTCAGATCGCGGCAATCGACCCGATGATTCCCTTTATGGGTTGTTTGATCTGTCGACTGGCCACTCGGATACTCTTTCAAAGTGTAAAAGCAACGACCCCGTGGTGGAAGTCCTCATGGTTGGCACCCAGCACAGCCCACCAGGATTTCCTCGTGGTGGGGGCGACAGCGGTGGTCCGTCACTCGGCAATGACGAGTACTACCTGCAAGCCCTCACTGCAGAGCAAAGAGAAGAGCTGCAGCGCAGGAACAGTCAAGCTCTCTAGACCCCCATCGTTGGGGAGACCGCCGAGGCTTAGGCCTTGGAGGCTGCGCGCGTAGCCACCATGGCTGAAAGTGCGCGCCTGGAGAATCTTTAGAAGTCACTCGATGACCACGCTCACAGGTAACTCCCAAGTTCCAGTCAACGACAGCGGCAATTATTTCCGACTGGGTCTCGAGATGAGTGTGAGGTATACCGCACCCCGATCTAGAATGTTGCAGTGGCTGCACGTATTGCAGATTCGATCTAGTCGTCCTGTTCCGAGGCTAGTAGAGGCCTACAGCAGATTCGAGCACTGCTCAGGGCGGCTAGAGAGTACAATTCAGCTGTTTCTTAGTCGCGTAACTGAAAGTGCTAGTATTCGACTAGAGAGGGGGGGTGAATAGGCGATTTTTATGAAAGTCTTCAAAACATGAGTGTTTCAAAGACAAACGATAGAAATGGCCCTATTGATATGCAGCGGAAGGTAGACTACACTAGACAAGCCATAGTCAAGTAAGCAATGAAGTGAAAGCAAGAAGACTATAAGCAGCTAGGTAGATTGGATCAGGATGGAAGATAGTATGAAGCCAAACAGACAACAGTCTTCACACAATGAAGTCAAACAGATAAGGCAAGTAGGCAAAGACTTCACGAAGACAAACTGTAAGTAAGGTGAGTGAGGTAAGATAGAACTAGTTGCTCGGAGAGGACAAGGGATTTGTTGGACCAGTTCCAGTTGCTGTGACAACTGTACGTCTGGTTAGGGAGGCTGAGATTCAACTTAGAAGACCACATCTTCACCTTATTCCCCTTGAGATAAGAACACTTAGTCCTCCCCCAATCACTCTCATAAGTCTTCAAGGGAGACTTCCAAACCTTCACAGACTTCGTTCACCGGCAATCCACAATGACTCTTGGATGCTCAGAACGCGACGCCTGACCGCCTGGAGGATTCACAGTCCTCAAGTGTAATAAGTCTTCATATCACGCGGACAGAAAGACTTCAGTGATGCCTAACACTCTTTGGCTCTGGGTGTTTAGGGCTTTGTCTTCGCAGGGATTCTCTCTCTCTCAAAGGGTTCGGAGGTGGGTTGCTCTCAAACGACAAAAGCCGTGCACTAACTCTGAGCAGCCACCAATTTATGGTGTAGGGGTGGGCTATTTATAGCCGGGAGGCAACCCGACCTGATTTGTCCAAAATGACCCTGGGTCACTAAGGAACTGACACGTGTCCAATGGTCTGATTTTGAACACAGGCGGCAACTTGACTTGGGCTACAAGTAAAGCTGACTCATCCAGCTCTGGATAAGATTTTCTCTCATTGTCTTCGCTCGAAGACATAGGATTTGGTTGAGCATCACATCAGTCACTCTGACTTTGTTCACTTGGACCCCACTTAACAGTACGGTGGTTCCTATGACTCAAGAAAGAAGAAAAGGAAACTACGAAACAACTATGTCTTCGCACTCCATAGTCTTCATGCGATGTCTTCTCCTGTCATAGTCTTCAAGGTGAATGTCTTCACAGACCACCATTGTCTTCAATGTCTTCACACATTTTTAGGGGCCATCTCTGGTAGGTAAACCGAATCAATATGGGACTACTACCTGTGTTATCCTGCAATTCTCACAAACACATTAGTCCCTCAACCAAGTTTGTCATCAATACTCGAAAACCAACAAGGGGTGGCACTAGATGCACTTACAATCTCCCCCTTTTTGATGATTGATGACAAACTGGTTGAAGTTTTCAATGGGGATAAAAGTATGTGAAATTTTAATGTTGTGAGTATTGTCTTCATACATAAGACGAGGCTCCCCCTAAAGATGTGCATATAAATGATTTGCGTTTGAATGCAAATGCACATGGCAGGTTTTGCTTTGTGGAGGCCATCATCAAAGTGTGAAGACAATGCATTATGCATATAAGAAAATAACAAAGATAATGAAATGCATAATGAAAAATGGACGTCTGCGGAATGACTTCATGCGGGGATTTATCATTGCATCACAGGATAGCAGATAAAGTAGCAGACGACCATCAAGTTTGAGTCTTACAACTCAGAGAACCAAATGTATCAAAAGACGAGAGTTGTAAGACTTGGCAAAAGTAATGCAACCACCCATAAGGACCCGCTTGAAGACTATCAACTCATATGCTTCTCCCCCTTTTGTCAGTAATGACCAAAAAGGTTTGAAGACATAGAGCATCTACTCGTTCCCAGAAGGAGCAAATGGAGGAGCAGGGTCAACGTTGGAGTTTGGTGGTGCAGAGGGGCCTGGTGCAGTGTCGATACACGCCGAAGTTGTAGTTGGTGAAGTAGCAGGGGCGGAATTGGGCCTCGCGCAACTAGGGCTATAGCCCCAGGCGTGGCCCAACTCGTAACTACATATCTAGTAGAATTTTTTTTCTTATTTGTACTCTTATAAAGGCCCAACCCTAGACGTGCACATCCATTCCCATGCCTAAGCCCATATACAACCCACAGAGCTCTGCATCGCCACCAGCCCACAATGCACGACCGCTCCAAAAGGAATTGCCCATCTCATCTGATCGCTGCTCTCCATCGCCAGGACGCACAGCGCAGGCTCGCTCTCTCGGTTTCCATCGTTTCATTGGATCCATCAGAAAAACAAAACCTAGTTCATGTTGCACCACCAATTCCCCTCGTCTACTCGACTACTCGGACCGGATGTCCAGACCTGCGTGGCTGCGCCCGTCGGGTGATGTTCGGATCATCTAGCAGCAACCCCCTCCAACCATTTTTCTGTTCTGCTCCATCTACACAGCCGACTGGACATGATAGGTAATCTCTAGTTTGTTGTATCATATATTTCCCCCTAGTTCTTTTGTATCAGCATTAATCAACAAATTAGTGATAATAACATTGCATTGCTTTAGTCAATTTTGTTTCATATGCTCTTATTTTTTCAAATTTTCACATGAACAATTGATTTAGTCTATGTCCAATTTCTTGATTTTAAATATTACTTGATTTATGTTTAAAGGTCCATGTCCTTTTATTATTTTTGTTGAAGAAACAATGACCTCACATGAACAAAGTCTTCATTAAATTTGTACCAACTTTCTAGTGATGCACTTTGTTAAATTGTTTGCATGCTCTCATGGTAATATGAATTCATATTTCATTCTTCGTGTGAATTTGTGGTGTACACTAACATGCAATAGTATGCGTGGTATCTGGCATTTTTTATTGTCACTTACTTTTAGCCCTAGGCTTTGAGAAATCCTGGCTCCGCCTCTGTGAAGTAGCATCATCTTCATCATCGATGACTCTGGCATTGACAGTTGCCGCTAAGGAGGAGTACTCAGAGTCTTTGAGTGAAGGAGTCTGATGCAAGATAGCGTTCCTGGGAGGAGTGGAATCAAATTTGAATCTATCTGTGAAGCCATATTGGTGAAGATCATCTTCAGAACTGAGTAGTGTCAGACTCTTCCACGACCGCCGACAGGTTTCATGAGTGAGAAATGCATTCTTGGTGGCTAGATTGCGAATGCAATTAACATTCACCAAGAGACTCTGCATTTGACGCTTGAGGCAGTAATGATGCTTATCTTGTTTCTAATGTAAGGCCACGAGAAGTTCTCGGTCATTGAGCACACGAGATCTCTTCCGAGGCCTTTGAGCAATAGTGCTTTCAGTGGCTTCAGTATGGGCACGATGAGGTGTATGGGTATTTCCAGCCAAAGGATAAACACGAGTTGCAGCATGAACTCCTTCAACATGTTAAGCGAAACTTTGAAGATCGACATTATGAAGATAAATCGGCTCCTTGGCAGGCTCTAGGTAAATGGCATCGATAGACATATCAACCTTTGGCAGGAATATGAGATGGTTGCACGCAGAGGGCTGATAGTTGACAGTGGAGTGAAGCTTGATGAGATGCATTACCCATGGAGCATAAAACTTCAGACCAAATATATCAGAGCCAGATGTAGCAAGTTGTTGGATGAAGGAATCCTGAGCATTGAAGCTGATGCCATTGAGAATATAAAAGACCAATGTCTACATTGAGCCTTCAAGCTTTGCTGCAGAATAGTGTCCTTTGATGGGCCATAGAGTTCACCTAATAATGTGATAGATGGTGCGGAGCAGATACTCTAGGTCTTCAACAAAGAATTCCTTGGATATTCAACACCTTGTGGTAGTGGCTTCATCATACTCATCATTTGGCTCATATTGGGCTCAAGCTTCTGGAATATGCTCTCTAAAGCATTGCGGTGAAGCTGACAACCAGGTTCATAAAGTTCACCTGGAGTGGGCAGGCAAGTAAGCTCAAGGATATCAAGAGCTTTGGCTTCATGATGGACATTGCCTGTCATCCACTCAAGGACCCAAGTTTTGGTATCCCTGTTGTAACCGCGAATGTGAAGTGTAGCATAGAATTGTAACAGAAGCTCTTCATTCCAATTTTCTTTTTCAGTCACAAAATGCAGAAGGCCAGCATCTCTGAAGCAGTCTAGGGATTCTTCCAAGCAGGGCAGTCCAGCAATGGCTTCGCAGTCTAGATGCATATGAGGAAAAATGCGTCCTTGATTGTATAAGACATAGGAATAATAATTGCGGTGTTGATAGCTCCAGAACCGATCAGATGAAATTCTTCGCCTTGAATATGGGTTCTTGGCACTATCAAAGAAGGTGTTGTGTTCAATGAAGCCATTTACATTGAATGATCCTGGCGAAGACACAGTACCTGGAAACCTTGGCAGCCTCGGTTTTGGCTTCTGGACCTGAGGCCTGTGCTCCACATGATAATCAAATTGAGGTTCAGGAGCAGGCGGAGGAACCAGAATAGTCCATCGAACAGTGACAAGCTCGCCTTGATAAAATGCTTGCTTAATGGTGTCAGGCCTTGGAGGCGGTACAGGAGCAGTGACATTGACAAGGGCTTCATACTACACATTGGTTGCAGGTGCAACATTGGCTTTAGACACGGTATTCATTGTAGGCGCCACATTAGCTTCAGCCATGACAATGTCATTGGCTTCAGTAGTGTTGTTGGTGGCCGCCTCGGTATTTTCAACCTCTAGTTGAGTAGCTGGAGGGTCGGGCACAAACACGTTCTCCTCGAGAACAGTTTCTTGATTGGTGGTGGTGGGGGGGTGACAACACGCTCTTCTTCTTCACGGGGTTCTCGATTTTCTTCAGCTGATGCAGCCGGTATGTCTTCAACAGCCTTGGCTTCAGACTTAGAGACATTCATAGTAGGAGTGGCTTCAGGAAACACTTGACATGCAGAGTTGGGTTGCACTTCTCCTGCTGGAACGCTCGGCATAGCGACTTGTGGCCTTGGTCCTTTGCGAAGCCTATGGAATGCAAGCGTTGCTTTTGGAGTGGGAGTTGGATGGACCACATAGTCATCATCATCAAGCACCGGTGTGGTGACTTGAGGTGGGGGAGTACTGGGTGAACGTCGACTTGGAGTTTCTGGTTGGGGGCGATCAGCCCACGATGCATCATGAGAGATTGGCGTCAAGGGACAACCAATGCTGATGATTTCGATGTTCATGAGAACAGGCGATGATACCATATGGTGCTCAATCTGAGAAAGAACTACATCATCTTCTACATTGTCTTGGGGACCAATGTCTTCAGCTGCGGTGGGGTCAATAGCTGGAACTTCTTCAGCTTCAGGAGCCTCTATGGAAGCAGGCTCGTGAAGTACTAGCTGACGCTCTTGGTGGGAGGATGAAGGACGAGCAACTAAGAGGGGCTCGACAAGAAGGGGCTCTGTAGGAGCAGCCCGATTCTTCTTCGAAGACTTTGTGTTCCGCTTCTTGGTCAGTGGAGCATCATCAGAGACATTCTTGTTCTTGCGTTTTCTAGCTTCGACCTTGGCTGCCCTTGTCTTCTTAAGTTCTGAAGCAACTGTGGGGACCTTAGGCTTCGAGCCTATCATGCTGGCAGGGAAGACAATGCGAGGTGCTTCCTGTCCTGACGCTTCAGCTTGGGCCATAGTTGGCTTCTTCTTTTTGGCAGCCATCTTGGGGTCGATGCCTGGGTGCCCAAGAGCCTTGCGCTTTTCAGCTTCATTGTGAGCCTGAACACATTTTGCAGTGAGGTGTTTCATCTGCTCTCTTGAACCTTTTGCTTCTTCACGTTTCTTGTGAAACGCTTCCTTGAGATAATGCAGCAGCTTCTTGAAGTTCAGAACATCAATGACATTGAGCTTGGCCATGTGCTTCTTGAATTGGGCCTTTTCATAGTCAATCTTGTTCTTCAGCTCAACTATCTTCTGAGCCAGAGCTAGCTCATTTGCAATGGCATTGTGGAAAGTGACACTGATGCCAATGGGAAGTTGAAGATCATCAATGCTGAGATCCGGATTGGCAAACCACTCATCAATGAAGTTATTTAGGATGTCCACATCAAAGAGGGGCAAATCATTGAAGATTTCCGCCTCTTGTTTGCTCTTAATCAGTAGCTCAAGAGCATCCTCACCAAGATCATCGTCACTGGACAGATCAATGGCTTCATTCTCGTTCCTCAGAACGGCAGCTGGGGTCAGCGCTTGACCAGAACTCAGGATGGGCTTCTTCTTCTGCATAGACTTCTCGGTCTTCTTGGAGACGTGAGAGAGATCTTCAGATTGCATACTTGATGCAGGAGGGGCAGTTGCCAATGGCTTCACACGAGAAGCTTTTGGTGCAGCAGAGGGTTTTGAAGCCTTAGTTTTCTTCTGCTTCTGTGGGTTAGGTGGAGCTGGCGCTTCATCAGAATCTGCATCATCAGCTGAGTGATCCACAGGGGCCCCTTGAACTGCAATATGAGTGATGAGGCCTTCGAGGTTACAGAAGGGGCCGATGACATTGGGATTGGCATCACGGGTGCCATCAGCCCGAGGAGCAGATGGACCGAGGTTGAAGTCGAGTCCAAATGCTTTCTTGTTCTTCACAGCAGAATCCTTGGCAAACTTGAAGTTGCGCTTGAACAGATTATCTTCACGACACCATAGCAGAGAAGATGGGTCAACAGTCTCTGGCTGTGGTCCACGAACCATGCACGGGTAGAAGCCTTGATCAATGGCTTCAGACAAGGACTTGGGTTGAAGATTTTTGTATAATATATCTCCCCAAGGTCGCTTGATGGCATTCTTCTCAGCATACTCAGCAGTGACAAATCTGTACTTAAACCATTCCTCAGCCCAATATCTTCGAATCCATTGGATTCGAGTTTTGCGTTCACCAGAGGTTTCTTCAGGGTCTCGCTTGTACAATTCATGTAGATCTGGTGGCAAATGTTTGGATGTATTCCCACGGTGCTATCTCCCGCCCTTTCTAGCTGACTTTTCTGTTGCCATGAAGCTTAAACTGGATGGCTTCAGACTTGCAAAGGCTTCCAATGGCTGGTCAGACAGGAACATGCTTCAGGAGAATTGATGTGACACTGTAAGAATTCTGCAAATGAATGCAGACTATGAGAACCAAGGGATTCTCCCACGGACATGTACCTGTGACAGCATTAGAGGTGCGAGGGAAGGGGAAGAGGTCATATGCATTCTCAAAAGATTTTGAAGATAAATCAGTTTGAAGATATTGACCTCATAACGCGAAGACATTCACTTATTTGTTGAGAGTTGGTTCCAGATTTGTACGAATCCAAGAATAGGTACAAGTGAGGAATCTAACTTGTAATGAAGCATAAGTGAATATACTAGGCATTGATATGAGATGCAGAACATGATAGATTCAACTTTGGAAGCATAGAAACCACTTTTGGTAGAGAAGGATGGATCTATCAGATCAAAAAGGCAGTAAAAAGTAAGTTTTAATTACCACACGAAGAACTGCTAGACAGAACAAAGTAGGAGGCCGAGCAGTTTAATCTCCCGTGCCCTAACTTGGCGACGGAAGACACCTACGGAGGTGGCGGAGAAGATGAGGTCCGCGACCGGTGTGAGGACGGCGTCAGTGAGGTCGCGGAAGCTAAGCGCTTCGTCGCCGGTGTCGTCAAGAGCTAGCGGTGGCGCTAGGGTTTGAGTGAGGTGTGGAGGTGGAAGAAGGATTTTTTTACCGCAATGTGATGTGTATTTATAAGGAAAGGGACAACACATCACAATTACTCAGGTGCCCCTGGCAATTCACTTCTGAGGGACATATGGCAAACATGCAACACATTGGAAGTTGCTCCATGTTCCCACACATGCCTGGATTGTCGGGTGGTCGTTCCGACTTCTCCGGTTTTCAGGCAATAAGGATGCAATATTAAAAACAGATTAAATGTTTGTCAGATTGTCATCTGCTGACAAGGACTCAGAGAAGACAATCGACAGGTTTCAGCAGAATGCATATGGTTTGGACAGATAGAGTTGAGGTAGAAGCATATAAAAGGTTAGGGTCCGATCACATTCACTTAGATCAAAAGATTCAAGAGTGAAGACATAGCTATAAGTGAATGTTGTGGAGGACAGAACATAAATATATATAATATATGTATATGAACCAAATCAACATTGAAGATAAATCATGAAGATAAATTAATGTTGAAGACAATCCAAATGCGAAGACTTTGCAATTGTAACGCCAAGAGAAACACTTCAATAAGAATTTGGTGGTGGCGTTACCCACCGTATAGGAAGTATTAGACCCAGACACGGCGCACAATTATCGTGGTGCTCCAAAGTCAAATTCCACATTAATGTATTCACACTTAGAAGGTAAGTCTTCATTAATTGAAGATATACGTTACTTCATGTGTTGCACATCTAAGTCGTCAACATGCATAAGCGTTAGGATGTGTGTCCATTCATAGGACACTCGAGGATTCTAAGATATTTAGCTCACACCGCACCTTGCAAAACCTTTTCTCATCCAAGGGCTTAGTGAAGATATCAGCCAATTGCTCTTAAGTGTTGACGTGAATGATATCAATGTCTTCCTTGTTGACATGATCTTTGAGAAAGTGATGACGGATCTGAATGTGCTTTGTCTTCGAGTGTTGAACTGGATTCTTGGAAAGATTGATGGCGCTTTCATTGTCACAGAAGAGTGGCACATTCTTCGTGTTGATGTCATAGTCCTTGAGAGTTTGCTTCATCCATAGAAGCTGAGCACAGCATGATCCAGCAGCAATGTATTCAAATTCAGCAGTGGAGAGTGACACACAGTTCTGCTTCTTTGAAGATCAACAGACAAGTGATCGACCGAGAAAATGACATGTTCCTGATGTGGACTTCTGATCAACCTTGTCACAAGCATAATCAGCATCAGAATACCCAATCAGATCAAATGTTGAGCCCTTTGGATACCATAATCCTATCGTTGGGGTGTAAGCCAAATATCGAAGAATTCGCTTCACCGCAAGGTGATGCGACTCCTTTGGTGCCGCTTGGAATCAGGCACACATGCAAACGCTAAGCATTATATCTGGCCTAGATGCACATAAGTAAAGTAAGGAACCAATCATGGAGCGGTATACCTTTTGATCAAACTCTTTATCATTGTCGTCAGGACCCAGATGACTTTTGGTTGTCATTGGCATCGTGTATCCTTTGTAGTCTTGCATTCCAAACTTCTTCAGGTAGTCTTTGAGGTATTTCTCTTGAGATATGAAGATGTTGTTTCTTTGTTGACGGATTTGAAGACCAAGGAAGAACTTCAGCTCACCCATCATGGACATCTGATATTGCTCTTGCATCATGTGCCCAAACTCATCGATGTATCTCTTGTCAGTGCAGCCAGAGATAATGTCATCCACATAGATTTGGCACACAAACAGTTCACTGTCGTATGACTTCGTGAAGAGTGTTGGATCTAGTGAACCAGGTTTGAAGCCTTTGCTCTTCAAGAAGTCTTTGAGCGTGTCATACCAAGCGCGAGGAGCTTGTTTGAGGCCACAGTGCCTTGTTGAGCTTGTACACCATATTAGGATGTTTTGGATCTTCAAAACCAGGTGGTTGTGCAACATATACTTCTTCTTCAATCCTGCCATTGAGAAAGGCACTCTTCACATCCATTTGGTATAGAAGGATATTGTGATGGTTGGCATATGCAAGCAGTATGCGAATGGCTTCAAGTCTTGCCACGGGAGCAAATGTTTCATCGAAGTCAATCCCTTCTATTTGAGTGTAACCTTGAGCAACCAGATGAGCCTTGTTTCTGACAACTTGACCATGTTCATCTTGTTTGTTGTGATAGATCCATTTGGTGCCAATGATATTATGCTTGCGAGGATCAGGACGCTTGACTAGTTCCCAGACATTGTTTAACTCGAACTGATGAAGCTCTTCTTGCATGGCTTGAATCCATTCAGGTTCCATGAAGGCTTCATCAACTTTCTTGGGTTCAGATATTGAGACAAAGGAAAAGTGCCCACAGAAATTCACCAGTTGTGTTGCTCTTGAATGAGTGAGTGGATCAGGTGCATTGATGCTATCAATGATCTTCTCAATCTGTACTTCATTTGCAACATGGGGATGTACTGGACAAAGATTTTGCCCTTGCAGATCATTGTCTTCAGCTTCAGCATTGACTTTAGGCTGAGCATTGTCGTCAGGTTGACTAGGTGCAATGATGAGTTCATATTCAGCCTGAGGTTCAAATGGTATGATCTCTCCAGTACCCATGAGCTTGATAGATTCACTAGGAGGAACTTCATCTAGGACATTTGGCAGGTGCTCTCTTTGCGAGCCGTTAGTCTCATCGAACTGCACATCCACAGTCTCAACCACTTTATAGTGAAAGAGGTTGAAGACTCTGTAGGAGTGCGAGTCAATTCCATAACCAAGCATAAAACCTTCATGTGCTTTCGGTGCAAATTTTGAAGTGTGATGTGGATCCTTGATCCAGCACCTAGCACCAAATACTCTAAAGTAGTTGACGTTTGGCTTCTTACCAGTTAGCAGCTCATATGATGTCTTCTTTAGAAGCATGTGAAGATAAACTCGGTTGATGATGTGGCATGCAGTGTCAATGGCTTCAGGCCAGAACTTTCTTGGAGTCTTGTACTCATCTAGCATCGTCCGAGCCATCTCGATGAGGGTTCTGTTCTTGCACTCCATGATGCCATTCTGCTGAGGTGTGTAGGGAGCAAGAAACTCATGAGTGATGCCAAGTGTATCAAGTTAAGTGTTGAGGCAGTGTTCTTGAATTATGTGCCATTGTCACTTCTGATGTGCTTGATCTTCACACCGTAATTCGTCATGGCACAATTGGCGAAGCGTCTGAAGACATCCTGCACTTCATTCTTATAGAGAATTATATGCACCCAGGTATATCTTGAGTAATCATCAACAATAACGAAGCCATAGAGACAAGCAGTGGTAGTAAGAGTAGAGTAACGAGTACGGCCAAATAAGTCCATGTGAAGCAGCTTGAAGGGTTGAGATGTCGTCATGATTGTCTTCGAGGGATGCTTGGCCCTAGTCATCTTCCCAGCTTCACAGGCACCACACAGATGGTCTTTCTTGAACTTGACGCCTTCGATGCCCACGACATGCTTCTTCTTTGCGAGAGTGTACAAGTTCCTCATGCCCGCATGTCCTAGCCTCCGATGCCAAAGCCAGCACTCTGAAGCTTTTGCTAGAAGACATGTGGCTAGTTGTGGTCCTGCTGAGAAATCTATCATATACAGATCATCTTTTCAATACCCTTCAAAGACTAGAGATTTGTCAGATTCCATAAGGACAAGGCAATGATATTTTCCAAATATCACAATCATATTCAAACCACATAGCATTGATACAGACATTAAGTTGAAACCAAGGGATTCAACAAGCATCACTTTATCCATGTGCTGATCCTTTGAGATTGCAACTCTACCAAGACCCAATACCTTACTTTTACAAGTGTCAGCAAATGTGATATGACTCTTATCAGACGGCTGACGAGTTGAATCCATCAGAAGACTTCGATCACCACTCATGTGGTTGGTGCATCCACTATCCATAATCCATTCTGAAGCATGAGGTGTCATAGCCTTGACACTACGTGCCATGAGGCAGTAGTTTTGATCTGATGGCTCGGGTTCAAAAGACATCATTTTAAGAGATTCTTTGAACTTGCAGAACCATGGGTCTTGACGGGTTCGATGACCCTCATAGGCATCAGAAATCCGGTCCCAGATAAGCTTCGCATTACAAAGATGCTTGACGCGCCTGAACTTGTCAATGGATAGACATGAGCATAATATCCTTAGCCGTGATATCCAGAGGAGTGTACTTTTGAATGTCGCCAACTTTCGCCATCTTGCATCAATCTGTGAGACCAATTTCTGTGACAGTCCATAGTTCACTGTTCATGGCGAGAAGGCGCTTCTTCATCATTACTTTCCATTTGGGATAATCTCGACCATCGAAGATAGGACACGCAGCGGAGACCTTGATTATCCCTGCAGTCGACATAGCTAAACTCTGGGTGGTTAAACCGAATCACACAAAACAAGGGAGCACCTTGCTCTAATACCAATTGAAAATGCTAGTATTCAACTAGAGGGGAGGGGGTGAATAGATGATTTTTATGGAAGTCTTCAAAACATGAGTGTCAAACGATAGAAATGACCCTATTGATATGCAGCGGAAGGTAGACTACACTAGACAAGCCATAGTCAAGTAAGCAATAAAGTGAAAGCACGAAGACTATAAGCAGCTAGGTAGATTCGATCGGGATGGAAGATAGTATGAAGCCAAATAGACAACAGTCTTCACACAATGAAGTCAAACAGATAAGGCAAGTAGGGAAAGACTTCACGAAGACAAACTGTAAGTAAGGTGAGAAAGGTAGGATAGAACCAGTTGCTCGGAGAGGACAAGGGATTTGTTGGACCAGTTCTAGTTGCTGTGACAACTGTATGTCTGGTTAGGGAGGTTGAGATTCAACTCAGAAGACCACGTCTTCACCTTATTCCCCCTGAGCTAAGAACACTCAGTCCTCGCCCAATCACTCTGGCAAGTCTTCAAGGGAGACTTCCAAACCTTCACAGACTTCGTTCACCGACAATCCACAATGACTCTTGGATGCTCAGAACGCGACGCCTAACCGGCTGGAGGATTCACAGTCCTCAAGTGTAATAAGTATTCAGCTCACGTGGATAGAAAGACTTCAGTGATGCCTAACACTCTTTGGCTCTGGGTGGTTAGGGCTTTGTCCTTACAAGGATTCTCTCTCTCAAAGGGTACGGAGGTGGGTTGCTCTCAATCAACAAAAGTCGTGCACTAACTCTGAGCAGCCACCAATTTATGGTGTAGGGGGTGGGCTATTTATAGCCATGAGGCAACCCGACCTGATTTGTCCAAAATGACCCTGGGTCACTAAGGAACTGACACATGTCCAACGGTCAGATTTCGAACACACACGGCAGCTTGACTTGGGCTACAAGTAAAGCTGACTCATCTAGCTCTGGATAAGATTTGCTCTCATTGTCTTCGCTCGAAGACATAGGATTTGGTTGAGCATCACATCAGTCACTCTGACTTTGTTCACTTGGACCCCACTTAAAAGTACGGTGGTTCCTATGACTGAACAAAGAAGAAAAGGAAACTACGAAACAACTACGTCTTCGCACTCCATAGTCTTCATTCGATGTATTCTCCTGTCATAGTCTTCAAGGTGAATGTCTTCACAGACCACCATTGTCTTCAATGCCTTCACACATTTTTAGGGGTCATCTCTGGTAGGTAAACCAAATCAATATGGGACTACTACATGTGTTATCCTCCAATTCTCACAAACACATTAGTCCCTCAACCAAGTTTTTCGTCAATACTCCAAAACCAACAAGGGGTGGCACTAGATGCACTTACAATAACAGGATTCATAGTAGGTCCGTCATGGCGGGCACAGTTTAGTCGGCGCACAACCCAAGATCGCCTCCACGGCGTGAAGATCGTGGTTATCGCCAAGACCAACACCTGGGTCGAGGCCACAGGTAGTTTGACCCTCGATACCACCGTGATGACCGCCGTCGATTGCCCACACACCCTTCGAGGGGTGGTTCATATGCGCCCAGGTGGTTTGATGACTGGCGCCCGTACGACGATGAGCGGAGGATTCCAGTCGACCCCCGAGAGCCTGGGTTTGATGTAAGGTCAGCCCTCGTGCAGGGCCTCGTTGATAGAGGTAGGGCTAACAGAGAAGGTTTGGACAGAGATCACCCGAGTGGGAGCAGAGCGTTCGTCTCTGGGACTGAGTGTTTCATCAGAGCCATTCAAGCTGTTAAGATTCCTCCCAACTTCAGGTTGGCCGCAGGAGTGAGCAAGTTTACTGGCGAGTCGAAGCCAAACACATGGTTAGAGGATTACCGAGTGGCTGTGCAGATTGGCGGAGGCAATGATGAAGTGACCATGAAGCACCTGCCCTTGATGATCGAGGGCTCGGCCAGGGCATGGTTGAACCAGTTGGCTCCTGCTAGCATATTTTGTTGGGAAGATCTGGCCCGAGTGTTTATCAAAACGTTTGAAGGCACGTGCAAGCGACCTGCTAGTTTGACTGAGTTGCAACATTGTGTCCAGAAACCGAGTGAAACTTGGAGATACCACATCCAGTGTTGGACCACACTTCACCATGTGGTGGAGAATGTTTCAGGGCACCAAGCAGTGTGCGCCTTCAAGGAAGGCGTCAGGTATAGAGAGCTCATTCTGAAGTTTGGTCGCTCCGGAGCCATGACTCTGAATCGAATGATGGAGATAGCCACTCGGTACGCAAATGGCGAAGAAGAGGACAGGCTCCATAGTGGCAAAGGGAAGGCTACAGATCCTGACACCGGCGGCGGAAATCCCAGTCGGAAGCAGAAGCGCAAAGCCGAAGCCATAGGTCAGACGGAAGCAGCAGTAGTGACAACTCAAGGCAAGTTCAAAGGAAAGCCCAAGGGGTCGTGGATACCCAAAAAGATTAAAGATTGGTCGGGCCAGGACGTCCTGGACCTTCCGTGTGCCATTCACACGAAGAAGGATGAGGAGGGTAACCTGATTTTACCCAAGCATACCACTCGACAGTATAGATTCCTCATTCAGCAGTTCCATGAGGGTCAGCAGTGTGAGAAAGGCTCCGACAAGGACGAGGATGAGGAGAAGGCAGAAGATTACCCAAAGGTCAATGCTACATTGGTGATTTGTGCTGATGTTGAGAGCAAAAGTCGACTGAAAGTCATCAACCGAGAGGTGAACATGGTTGCTCTAGCAACTACAACATACCTCAAGTGGTCAAAAACTCCCATCACCTTCGACCAGTCAGATCACCCAGCTCAAGTTGCTACCCCCAGGCAGCAAGCTTTGGTGGTCGACCCAATCATCAGAGCCACTCTGTTGCGTAAAGTTCTCATGGATGGTGGCAGTGGTTTGAACATTCTGTGTGTTGAGACCCTCTTGGGGATGGGCATTCTGATGTCTTGACTCAGTGAAAGAAACATGCAGTTCCATGGAGTCATCCTAGGGAAGAAGGCGAAATCACTTAGGCAGATTGCTCTGGATGTGTTTTTTGGTGATTGGAAGAATTTTCGCAAGGAAAAGTTGACGTTTGAGGTGGTAGATTTTCACAGTGCCTATCATGCTATTCTGGGCAGACCGGCATATGCTCGTTTCATGGCCCATCCATGTTACGTGTACCTTAAGCTAAAGATACCGGACCCAAAGGCGTGATTACCATCACAGGAAATAGGCAGAGAGCTGAGGAATGCCTCTCGAAGGGATCCCAGATTGCTGATGAGCAGATGGCAGTGGTGGAACTGGAGGAGTACAAGAAGAATGTTGATCCGAGTGACTTGCTCCGTTCAAAGAAGCCTACTTTTGAATCCGCATTTCATTCGGCTGGTGAGACAAAACCGGTTCACATCCACCCAGATGATCCCACAGCTGCTCCGACCCACATCTCAATGACACTCGACAGCAAATAGGAAGTCGCGCTCATCCAGTTCCTCCGTGAGAACTGGGACATCTTCACATGGAAACCATCAGACATGCCAGGTGTACCCAAGGGACTAGCTGAGCACCGTTTGCGTGTCGACTCCAAGGCCAAACCTGTCAAAGAGCATCTCCGTCGTTCTGCCGCGGAGAAGAGGAGGGTGATTGGTGAGGAAGTAGTTGGGCTCTTAGCAGCTGAGTTCATACGCGAGATATACCACTCCGAGTGGCTCGCCAACGTCGTCATGGTCCCCAAGAAGGATAATTAACTCCGCATGTGTATTGACTCCAAGCATATTAATCGAGCCTGCCCGAAAGATCATTTTCTGCTCTCTCGCATCAATCAGGTAGTCGACTTGACTATGGGGTGTGAACGTTTTTCTTTTCTTGATGCGTATTCCGCATACCATTAGATCCGACTGTATGGGATAGATGAAATAAAAACGGCCTTGATCACCCCATTCGGGTGTTTTTGCTATGTGACCATGCCATTCGGTCTCAAAAACGCTGGTGCCACATTCATGCGCATGATTCAGAAGTGTCTGCTCACTCAGATCAGTCGGAACATGGAGGCGTATATGGATGATATCATGGTCAAGTCACTCAAAGGTACCGACCTGTTGACTGACCTCGCTGAAACATTTGCCAATCTAAGAAGGTACGACATCAAGCTGAACCCGTCCAAATGCACATTCGGAGTACCCGGAGGCAAGTTACTTGGTTTTCTCGTTTCCGAACAAGGGATATATGCAAATCCCAGGAAGATCGGTGCAATTCTCCGAATGAAACGCCCCGTGTGTGCGCATGATGTTCAGAAGCTCACCGGTTGTCTCGCAGCGCTGATTCGGTTCATTTCTCGTCTCGGTGAAAAGGCACTACCTCTTTACCGACTGATGAAGAAGTCCGATAAGTTCGAGTGGACTCCCGAAGACGAAGCACCGTTTGTAGAGCTCAAAGCCCTGCTTTCCACCCAGCTGGTGCTTGCTACTACTAACAACAAAGAGCCTCTACTTTTATACATTGCGACCACTGGTCAGGTTGTCAACACAGTGCTCATAGTGGAACGAGAAGAAGAAGGCAAGGCCTACAAAGTTCAACAACCAGTGTACTATATCTATGAGGTTTTGACTCCATCCAAGCAGAGATATCCGCATTATCAGAAGCTCATTTATGGAATTTACTTGACTGCAAATAAAGTTGCACATTATTTCCAAGATCACTCGGTTTCAGTCATCAGTGATGCTCCGTTATTTGAAATCATGAAGAATCGAGATGCAACTATCCGAGTGACTAAGTGGGCAATTGAACTTCTTCCACTCGACATTAGGTTTGAAGCAAAGAAGGCGATCAAATCCCAAGCACTTGCAGATTTTTTTGGCCGAGTGGATTGAACAGCAGCAACTGTCTCAGATTTACTCAAAGCATTGGACCATGTTCTTCGATGGATCCAAAATGCTTAATGGTTCTGGTGCCGAGGTGGTTCTGGTATCTCCAAGAGGTGATAAACTCAATTATGTCCTCCAGATTCACTTCGATTGCTCCAATAATGAAGCTGAGTATGAAGCACTCCTCTACGGGTTGTGTATGGCTATCTCACTCGGCGTCTGTCACTTATGGTCTACGGTGACTCAGATTTGGTGGTCAATCCGGTGATGAAGGAGTGGGACGTTAGAAACCCTGCCATGACTAGATACTGCAATGCAGTGAGGAAGTTAGAGAAAAGGTTTGAGGGATTGGAGCTTCACCACATTCCTCAAGAATCAAGCAGCCGACGAACTAGCAAAAATAGGTTCCACTCGGAAGCCTATCCCCACGAATGTGTTTCTTAAGAATCTCCATTCCTCGTCAGTACAAGAGGATCCTTTCACTGAAGAACCTTGTCACGTCCCTAGCCTTGCTATGCACTTGGACTAGCTTGTTGCTGCATCATGTTTAAAATTTCATTTAAACCTGAAATGGGGATGTTTAAACCCTAGCATTAAATCAACTCAACTAGGGTGGATTAAAATCTTTTTCAATAAACCCAAAAAGTTCCTAAGAAAAGTTCATGATTTCTGGTTAAGGTGGAAACCTCTGCCAAAAATGATGAATATATTCTTAGATCATTTTTGGATTTTTGAATTAAATCATATTGTATTTGACTTTGGGCATTTAAACACTATAAATAATTTAAATGCTCAAATAATGTTGGAATTATTTGTGGGACACTGAAATAATTCAGAAAGTGCTCATGAATATTTTCAGGATTTATAAAATTGATTTGGTTTTTAAAACTGGATCAAAAACAAACTACAAAAATAGAAAACAGAAAGAAAGGAAAGGAGAGTACCTGAGCCACTTACTTGGCCTGGCGCTGTTACAGCCCAGCTGGCCAGCACACCTGGCGGCCCAGCCCACCAGGGGCAGCCTCGTCTTCTACCTCTTGCTAGTAGGCAGAGGAGAAGCTGGGCACGGCGCACGCGCGCACCACCTCCACCCTGCTCGCCTGCCTCCTCGACGGCCTGGACGCCTCTAACGTTGCCACGCATACCCCCTGGAATCCCCTCGACCTCTTTCCCGTGCCTCTCCCCTCCTCTGCTTTCTCTCCCTCTCGCGCCCGAGCGCACCCGACGCCGCCGTTCGCTGCCACCACGGCCACCGAGCTCCCCTCGCCCCTCTGTTTTGTCCAACGGGCTCGCCTCGACGCCGTGGATCACCAAGACGAAGCACGCGCTCGCGGGATGCCTAAAACGTCGCCATCGAGCTCATCATCGTCCTCTGCCCCGACGATCGCCGCCCGTCGATTCGCTGCCCCGAGCGCCTCCCCGAGCCCACGGAGCTGCTCTTCGGCCTCCCTGTGAGCTCCTGTTGCTTCCCCCTTGCTCCCCCCCTTCGTTCCCGTCGCCTAGCCCCATTTTCTGATCGAGCCCGAGAGCTCACCGCCGCCGACCATGGTGCCGCCGTAGCTAGAGCACATGCACAACGCGTTAGAGCCCACCCCGTGCTTAGCGAGTCCGCAGGACTCCTTGGCAACCCGCAGCTCGTCCTCCCGTGCACCAAAACGCCGTATCCGAGCGTGCCCGAACTCCGGCCGCCGCTCCGCCCACCGCCGCTGCTGCTACACTGCACCCCGGCACCTCCCGCTGCCTCCTTTAGATGCGCTGCACTACCAGCTCGCCGTAGCCGCAAACCACGCACGAAACGGTGCTCGTTAGCGCCGTTCCGAGCAACTCCGGCGATCCTCCGCCGTTGGGTTTGGTCGCCGGCGTCCAACTCCGGTGGCTGATGACGTGGCACCATCATTAGCACCTAACTAACCCCCCTAGGGTCACTGACAGTGGGACCCGCATGTTTAACTCAGCGGGCTAATTTTCCTGGTTAAGATTAGTTTATTAACCCAGCGGGACCCACGTGCCAGAGTTGACCGTGCTGACTTGGCAGTTGACCAACCCCACACGTCAGGTTTGACTCTGGTCAACCATGTTGACTTGCTGACGTCACGCAGGGGTCACGCTGACGCAGCAAAGTATTTCTAGAATTAAAATAAATCAGGAAATGATTTATTTATTCCAGAAAATATCCAAAACTTCTAAAAATCATATAAAATCAACCGTAACTCCAAATGAAATAAATTATATATGAAAAATGATCAGAAAAATCCAATCTTTCCATCTGCATTGGTTTCATGCATGTTAGAACACTTTAACCTTGCTGTTTAGGTGAAACAAGTTAATGCACTAATATGACCTCTTATTTTGGGTTTGCATTTGAATCCTTGATTCAAATGAACTCAAACCAATCTGTTCTAAGTTGCATTAGCCAAACAAACTCATTTTGCCATGTCATGATCATGCATCATATTGTGCATTGCATTGATTGTGTTCCCTCTCGTTTGCCGGTGATTGTCCCCTCTCAGTAGACAACGTTCGACGATGAGTTCGATGACACCGATGAAGAACTATACTATCTTCAGAAGTGCCAGACAAGCAAAACCCCCTTGTTCATTCCGATACAATCCCACTCTCTCGCTCCTGCTCTCTTTTACTGCATTAGGACAACAACGATTCAACTGTTACTTGCTGCGGTAGTTGAACCCCCTTATCCTCTGCATGACCTGTCATTGCCACAATAAATAGATGAAACCACTAGCATGAGTAGGAGTTGTTTGAGCCCTGATGTGCCTACTCATTCATGCTTGTTTTTCATGCCTGGTACTGCTTAGAGTTGAGTCAGGTCTGATTCATCGGGAACGAATTGGAGGTGTGTGAACATGTCCTACTGTTGAGAGCTAAGTGTGTGAACACGATTTGGTAAAGGTAGCGGTGAGAGGCCATGTAGGAGTACATGGTGGGTTGTCTCATTGCAGCCGTCCTCAGGAACTGAGTTCTGTGTTTGTGATCCATGAACAGCTACTACCACACATTGGGATCCTTAATTGACTCTCTCGACTTATTAATCAACTTGATCTCTGTCCAGGAGCAACTAGTTTCTGGTGTTTGTAGGTAGTGTTAGTAGTCTACCAAGTGGCACCCGGTACAGGTGGGCTTGGGACAGACTAGGCACCGTGGCACGGTGTACCAAGCGAAGATCCACCCGTCGAGGTGGGCTTGGGAACCCTGCACACATCGTTTGGGGCCGTGAGCGACACCCCGGCCGGATCTCCTTGCGGATGGAACCCGAATAGGCGATAAACTTGGACGAGAGACTTGTGTGGTTAGTCAGGTCATGGCCGACACCCTCGCTGGGCTTCTGCTTGAAGGTTGCCGAGTACATGTCGTGTAAACGGCGGTAAGTGGTGAGAGCGTGTGTGAAGAAGTACACCCCTACAGGGTTAACATCATCTATTCGAATAGCCGTGTCCACGGTAAAGGACTTCTGGGTTGCCTGTACAGTTCATAGACAAGTGAAGTGGATACTCTAAAATACGCAAGATAAGCGTGAGTGCTATGGATGGCGTTCTCGTAGGGAGATGTGAGCGGATCCATAGTGGTGTATTGATATGGTGAATATGTGGACTCGTGTGCGCCACCTCAAAGAGTTACTTGCAGTCGTAGTTCAGGATAGCCACCGAGTCAAAGCTGGCTTGGTGCAGTTAAACCCCACCATCCCCTTTGTTGATAATGATGCATATGTAGTTAGTTTTGATGTAAGTCTTGCTGGGTACATTTGTACTCACGTTGCTTAATTTATGTTTTTGCAGAGAGACTTCAGTCTCGCTAGTAGTTCCGCGTGGACTTTGACGTTTAGCTTGTTACTTCAGCTACGATCTTGTGCCCTCGGCAGGATCTGGTAGATAGTCAGGCTTCTCAGCCTTTTTCATTTGTAGATGTATGTACTCAGACATGTTAAGCTTCCGCTTGTGCTTGACTTGTGTGCTCTGAATGCTGGGTCATGAGACCCATGTTTTTAATATCTCGCTCCTCGGAGCCTATTGAATAAATACTTGAGTTGTAGAGTCATGTTGTGATGCCATGTTGTATTTGCACATATCGAGCATATTGTGTGTATGTTATTGCAATGCTTGGTATGTGTGGGATCTGACTATCTAGTTGTTTATCCTTAGTAGCCTCTCTTACCGGGAAATGTCTCCTAGTGTTTCCACTGAGCCATGGTAGCTTGCTACTACTCCGGAACACTTAGGTTGGCCGGCATGTGTCCTTATTCGTTCCTGTGTCTGTCCCCTCGGGGAAATGTCACGCGGTGAATTCCGGAGTCCTGTTAGCCCGCTATAGCCCGGTTCACCGGAGTCCTGCTAGCCCAGTGCTATAGCCTGGATTCACTCGCTGATGACCGACACGTTCGTTGCTGGGTCATGGATGCCTGTCCCTGTAAGATTGTGCCACTTTGGGTTCACGACTAGCCATGTCAGCCCGGGCTCCTTGTCACATGGATGCTAGCGGCACTATCATATACGTGAGCCAAAAGGCGCAAACGGTCCCGGGCCAGGTAAGGCGGCACCCGTGGGAATACCGTGCGTGAGGCCGCAAAGTGATATGATGTGTTACATGCTAGATTGGTGTGACTTAGAATCGGGGTCCTGACAAACCTCCCCAAGTAATAAGACCTACAGGTCGCCAATTGTTTTCCTACCCTAGCTGCCGCCACCACCAGGTGACTAGGGAGGTGAGTTCTTTCCTTCGATCTCCATCGGCTCGGGCACTGGCCCCCTCTCCCTTCGGCCGCTGCTCCGGTGGTAGGAGGGAGGGTGGACCCCGTTCCTCCGCTCTGTAGTTAGGTTTTGGATTTGTAGGTCGTGGTGCGTCATTGGGCTGGTAGGATCGAGCGGCGTCCGGATGAATAAATCTGCCTCAACTCCACTCCCACACCGGCGATGTCCTTCATGGCGGCGTCTCGGAGTTGATGGCATCGTGTCTCTATCGATCTCTCAGATCAGCAGCGTTAGGGTTCATGGATGGTGTTGGCGAGGCGGCGATGACAACTCCATCAGGTGTGTCTCTCCTTCTGCTCTGTCGCCGTTGCTGTGGCGTTTTCTCGGATGCTATGGTGGAGCAGGGAGGTTTTGTCGCTCAGGAGTACGCACAGGCAGTTGTCTACGCAATTGACAGCTGGAAGATGGAGTATCTTATGCTGGGTCTATGGTCGAAGGTTGATAGTTCTGGTTTCCTCATCTGACGTCGTCGTCATGCGGGGGTTTCAGTTATGAAGTTTGATGGCGTGTCCGGGGACATGTTTCCCCAGTCTGATTCTTTCAACGGCTATGGTTTTGCTTATGGCAAACTACTTTGGAGGTCCGTAAAGCTGCTGATCAGCGATGGAGCCGCATCGAGCTTGGGTGAAGAGGTGATATGTCTTTTTTCTCTTTGGTGGCCGCTTCAGTGGTGTCGAAGGAAAGGAACAGGCGCTGGTATTTTACATAGGATTTTCCTATCTTTTCAGTCATGTATGGTCGGTGCTTACATGCCTTGTAACTTGATCATTATTCTACATTAATGAGACACGTATTACCATGCAAAAAAGCAATAAGTCCTACCAACCCAACTGAAATTGAAGTTCCAGCAGTCATTGACCTGGTTATGGAGATTTTAGTAATCACCCCCAATTGGACAGTGTCGTACATTGCATATATGCTCAAGCAGGAACTCCCAGAAGATGAAGTCGAGGCATGACAGATTGTCCGCAGATCCAAGGCTTTCACAGTGATAGATGGACAACTTTACAGAGAGAGTGTCACCGGCGTTGCCCAATGATGCATTTCCCCAGAAGAAGGTTGACTGATCCTGGAAGAGATCCACTCGTGGACCTATGGTCATCATGTGTCCTCTCGGACAATTGTGGCCAAAGCATACCGAGCTAGATTCTATAGGCCACGAGCCAACAAAGCTGCCAAAGAGATCATTCAGCGTTGTGAAGGATGCTAGTTCTATGCAAACATATCCCATAAGCCTGCATCTGCCCTGAAAACCATTCCACCCGTCTGGCCGTTCGCCGTGTGGGGTTTGGACATGATTGGACCTCTTAGGACAGGCAGGAGCGGCTTCACTCATCTGCTTGTTGCAGTCGACAAATTCAAGAAGTGGATCGAAGGCAAACCAATCAAAAATTTAGAGGCACGCACGACCATCAAGTTCATTAAAGAGATGGTATTTCTATATGTAGTCCCACACAACATTATCACAAACAATGGCTCGAACTTCGATTCAGAGGAATTCAGAGAATTCTGTGCTTCCCAGGGCACTCACGTGGATTACACATCCGTTGTGCACCCACTGTGGAATGGACAAGCTGAGAGAGCGAATGGACTCATCCTCCAAGGATTGAAACCTTGACTCATGCGCGACCTCGAGCATGCAGCCGGACCCTGGGTAACTGAGATGCCGTCTGTTCTGTGGGGGTTGAGGACAAATCCTATCTGATCCACTTATCGAACCCCTTTCTTCATGGTGTATGGAGCTGAAATCGTGCTACCTACTGATCTGTTTCACAATGCACCTCGAGTGGAACTTTATTCAGAGGCTGAGGCAGAACAAGCACGCCAAGACGTTGTAAACCTTTTGGAGGAAGAACGAGAGATAGCTTTGATTTGGTCGACTGTTTATCAGCAATATTTTCGTCGGTTCCATGCTAGGAACGCCAGAGGTCGAGCATTTCAAGAGGGGGCCTTGTTCTCTGAGTGGATCAGCAGCGTCCGCACAAGCTCGCCCCCGCGTGGGAAGGCCCCTTCATTGTCACCAAGGTATTACACAATGGGGCCTACCACCTCTACAACCTTGTGCAAAAGAAGGAGGAACCACGCTCCTGGAACATGGATCTTCTTCATCGATTTTATACCTAGCACTTGGATTATCGAGATGTAATAAAAGTACCATTAGATTGTTTATCAAGACATGACTCCTGCAGTCACACAATGATTTCGGTCACATAAGCATGTGTTCAAAACCCCCAGTGGGTGACTTAGTTGTGAAACCTGTTTTCGCCTAAGTCAAAAAACTTCCCCGAGTGAAAGCGTCCCTTTCACTTGGGGGCTTAGCTGCGAGCCCGTCCTCGCCTAAGTTAGGGGGGATGGACCCCGAGTAACCTCATCTGCACCCAATAACGTTTTAAGATGTCGGGGCTGGCAAAAGCCCCTCATGTCGACTGGACACACAGTCGGTTTCTTGGGCAGGCTAGGACCTTGCGGCCGGCTTCCAGAAGATGGCGCACACCTAGAAGGCGGTTTTGGGGGCGGGCCGGCTTCCAGCAGCTGGGCCCTCCATCTCCTCGGAGTCTGCACTCACCCACTACGACGAGACGGGACGTAGCTACAGTGCCACCTGCTCCCCTCGAATCCCGGAAGGGCGTGGCTATAGTGCGCGCTGACCAAGCGGCCACCTACCCGCCTGATGCGGGACTGTAGCCATACGACCCCTGACGCTGCCCTTGTCAGCAAGGACGAGGCTACAGCAAAAGGCAATCAACATGGCCCGCAGGCGGTGGGCCCTACCCGTTGGTCGGATTCTCGGCAACCAGCGGGGCCCTCCAGAGGCGAGCCCCAACAGCCGGCGGAGAACCTGATGACCTTAGACACTGACAACCCGGCCTCAGGGCCTTGTAGCTTTACCATTGTACCCATGGGGGATCGGCCTATAAAACCCACTCGGTCTCACACATGCAAAGGGTTCATCATGCATCCCACACACACACCATAGCTAGGAGAAGAGGGAGAGCTCTACCCTTCTTCCTCATCTAGCAATACAACTCATGGAGCAACCTTGTATACTATCAATCATAGTCATATCATCAGGGTTAGGGGTGCTATCTCTCCGGAGTGCCCCGAACCTAGGTACGTCTTGTGTGCTCCCGAGCTCGTGCTCACTCCCACTTCCGGAACCCGATGATGTCCTCATAGATCCACCCACGATAAGCCACCGCCTGGCATCTGACGTGAATCACCACGACAGTTGGCGCCCACCATGGTGCCGTCCGCGGTATCGCCCGAAGTTATGTTCGAACGGGAACCACCCTTCCCTCCGACGAGCGTGTCGCGTCTGGCTTGATCAACCAGCCCAATGCATTCACTTGCGCTTGCACCAGCGCATCACCCGAGCAGGAGCCATCTACTTGCCAAGCTGCCTCGTTGAGCTCTTCGGAAAGCTCAACCTTTCCGACGTGGGAGCTACCGACGCGGGAGCCATCTTCTCCGTGAGCTACCTCACCGACCTCTTCGAGAAGCTCACCCTCTCCGATGCAGCCACCACCGACGGGTACCCCGGTGACATGGTGGTCATCGATGATCTGCTCCCTCCTGTCGCATGCGACGCCTCTGCCAGCGCGCTCGACATTGGCCTCTTCATGGAGGTAATGGTCAGTGGCAACAGCCAGGCCATGGGCGGGGCCGCCCAGCACCTGTTGCAAGCAGCGATGCAGGACTTGGCTGCTCCATTCAGTACCAACTCCGGCCCGACAGAGCTAGAGGAAATCTGTGTCAAGCTCCTTGACAGCGCCACCAAGATGGCGGCCATGAATCGCCGCGCAGAGGTTAACCAACGCGAGATCGACCGCATGGCGGGCGGCATGCCGGCTGCAGGCGAGCCTAGCCAAGCCGGCGCCGTCCGGCAACATGGCACGACCATTGCCAGCATGCTGGGAGTCGGACGTCCGATCTACAACACCCCAGTGCAGAACCTGCATGCTGTGCAGGCGGCGACAAAAGAACTCGAGAACCTGGAAGGCGAGGAACGGCACAGCCAGCTGGGCCGCCTCTAGGAGCTCCTCAATGCTGCGAACACACAACAAGACACGTGCAACCGCGTGGTGGGAGCCGGCCAGCAGGCCGAAAACCCTCCACCCCGTCGCGAGAATGGAGCGACCTCCGGTCCCCTAGTGGCAGCGGCCGCGGCTGTCGGTGTCAAAACCGGCAGATCTCGGGTAGGGGGTCCTGAACTGTGCGTCTAAGGATCGAAGGTAACAAGGAGGCAGGGGACACGATGTTTACCTAGGTTCGGGCCCTCTTAATGGAGGTAATACCCTACTTCCTGCTTGATTGACTATGATGAATATAGGGGTTGCAAGAGTTGATCTACCTCGAGATCGTAATGGCTAAACCCTAGGTGTCTAGCCTCTATGATTGTGATTGTCCCTATAGACTAAAACCCTCCGGTTTATATAGGCACCAGAGGCGACTAGGGGTGTACAAAGTCGGTTTACAAAGGAAGGAAACTATTCATCTGGACGCCAAGCTTGCTGTCTACGCAAAGGAGAGTCCCATCCGGACATGAGAGGAGGCCTTCTGTTCTTGTATCTTCACGACCTGTTAGTCCGGCCCATGTCACATAGGCCGGCTTCCCGATGACCCCATAATCCAGGACTCCCTCAGTAGCCCCCGAACTTGCCTTCAATGATAACGTTGTATCCGACTTTATGTCTTCGGCTTTTGCAAGGTAAGTTCCTCACTATGCTTCATATAGTTCAACTTTTGCATTAAATATTATACTCTCCAGCTTCCACACCGCCATCGCCTCGGCTTCCATGTGGCAGATGAATACGAAGGGTCTAAGCATTTTTACAAATAACCCCTTGACCATGTAGATAAGGCGCTTATAAAAGAGAGGTCGAATCTCAGATTCCATTCCTCACCAGACAAAAATCCTTAGGGCTTGCCACAAGAAACCAGCCAAAGATGGCTGATGACCCACACGTATAGGGGATCTATCGTAGTCCTTTTGATAAGTAAGAGTGTCGAACCCAATGAGGAGCAGAAGGAAATGACAAGCGGTTTTCAGTAAGGTATTCTCTGCAAGCACTGAAATTGTAGGTAACAGATAGTTTTGTGATAAGATAATTTGTAACGGGTAACAAGCAATGAAAGTAAATAAGGTGCAGCAAGGTGGCCCAATCCTTTTTATAGCAAAGGACAAGCCTAGACAATTTCTTATAATGAGTAAAGCGCTCCCGAGGACACATGGGAATTACCGTCAAGCTAGTTTCATCACGCTCATATGATCCGCGTTCGTTACTTTGATAATTTGATATGTGGGTGGACCGGTGCTTGGGTACTGCCCCTTCTTGGACAAGCATCCCACTTATGATTAACCCCTATTGCAAGCATCTGCAACTACAAAAGAATTATTAAGGTAAACCTAACCATAGCATGAAACTAGCGGATCCAAATCAGCCCCTTACGAAGCAACGCATAAACTAGGGTTTAAGCTTCTGTCACTCTAGCAGCCCATCATCTACTTATTACTTCCCAATGCCTTCCTCTAGGCCCAAATAATGGTGAAGTGTCATGTAGTCGACATTCACATAACACCACTAGAGGAGAGACAACATACATCTCATCAAAATATCGAACGAATGCCAAATTCACATGACTACTAATAGCAAGACTTCACTCATGTCCTCAGGAACAAACGTAACTACTCACAAAGCATATTCATGTTCATCATCAGATGAGTATTGATATGCATTAAGGATCTGAACATATGATCTTCCACCAAGTAAACCAATTAGCATCAACTATAAGGAGTAATCAACACTACTATCAACCCACAGGTACCAATTTGTGGTTTTGATACAAGATTGGATACACGAGATGAACTAGGGTTTTGAGAGGATATGGTGCTGGTGAAGATGTTGATGGAGATTGACCCCCTCCCGATGAGAGGATCGTTGGTGATGACGATGGTGATGATTTCCCCCTCCCAGAGGGAAGTTTCCCCGGCAGAACAGCTCCACCGGAGCCCTAGATTGGTTCCGCCTCGTGGTGGCGGAGTTTCATCCCGTAAGTTTGCTTATGATTTTTTCCGGGGTAAAAGCCTTCATATAGCAGAAGATGGGCACTGGAGGGCCACCAGGGGGCCCACGAGACAGGGGGCACACCCAGTAGGGGTGGGCGCGCCCCCCACCCTTGTGGCCAGGGTGTGGGCCCCCTCTGGTACTTTCTTTGCTCAATAATTCTTATTAATTCCAAAAATGACTTTCGTGGAGTTTCAGGACTTTTCGAGCTATGCAGAATAGGTTTCCAATATTTGCTCCTTTTCCAGCCAAAATCCCAGCTGGCGGCATTCTCCCTCTTCAAGATAAACCTTGTAAAATAAGAGAGAATAGCCATAAGTATTGTGACATAATGTGTAATAACAGCCCATAATGCAATAAATATTGATATAAAAGCATGATGCAAAATGGACGTATCAACTCCCCCAAGCTTAGACCTCACTTGTCCTCAAGCAGAAGCCGATATCGAAAAATATGTCCACATGTTTAGAGATAGAGGTGTCGATAAAAATGAAATATGGACATGAGGGCATCATGATCATTCTTATAAAAACAACATATATAGATTTTGTCATATGATTTCTTATGCTCAAGTAACAATCTATTCACAATGTTGAGTATGGTTCAAAAACTTCATTGAGAACTAGCAAACTATAATCTCAATCATTGAAGCAATTGCAATTTATCATAACATCAGAAAGAGTCAAGAATAGAGCTTTTCAGCAAGTCCACATACTCAACTATCATATAGTCTTCTACAATTGCTAACACTCATGCAATACTTATGGTTATGGAGTTTTAATTGGACACTGAGAAAGATAGGGGCTTACAATCTCGCCTCCCAACGTATTCACCTTTGGGTGATGTCAACAAGAATAGTTCATGCTAACTTACATCCAGTTGGATATATATACCAGGATCTTTCCAACATGAGGTGCAGGGATACCTCCCTCCATCGGATCTGGTCCCCGCTCGAGCGGGATTAACCACCTACTATGGCGAAGACCTGGCGGAGAAATTCCCCAATCCCAATCTAGGGGAGCGGGTGTGCTTTGTTTCCTTTTTGCTGAGGGGCATGGGATTTCCAATCCACCCCTTCCTCAGAGGTCTTCTGGAGTACTACGGTCTCCAACTGCACAACCTCATGCCGGGCTCCATTTTACATATCACGGGCTTTGTTGCCCTTTGCGAGCTATTCCTAGGCTATGAGGCCCATTTCGATTTATGGAGAAAATATTTCTGCCTCGTCTCCCGCTCCCAGAAGGGATCTATTTTGAGGTGGGCGGCGTCGAAGTATGTGGCATAGGCGGAACAGGATACCTGCCCGGTACTCCGAAGAAGTCATCCGAAGAGTGGCCCTCGGAGTGGTTCTACATTGACGACGTTGCCCTTACGGACCCTGTCCGGCAAGGTCTTCCCGAATTCTCCTTTGCTCCTTTAAAGAAGCGCGCCAGCTGGCGTCCCCAAAGCTATGAAGAAGAAGATAGTACGGAGGTTAAGAGGTTAGCGAGCAAGGTCCAAATGATGCCCATTCTGGACTATCCATAGTCGAGGTAATGGTGATTTCAATAACGCAATGCGTCCAACCGCTTCAATCCAGGGGTTTCCCATGTGGCATTACAATGGTGAGGATGACGCCACACGTTGCGGGCGCAAGGGTCCGGCTAATTTTGCCGCGCTGGCCGCCACATTGGTCGACCTTTACAAAGGGGAAAAGGAAGAGTTCGCTCGCATGAAGTGTCCAGAAGGTTTCTCCATGTATACCCCTATTGATTGGGTGAGTCGTCGATTATAAGCTTTAGTTGATCCTTTTCCCTTAATTGTGGCCGAATTTAATCTGACTGTCTTTAACAGGAATGGAGGAAGGTCGTAGAGGGGATCTACAACCCCGCCCCACAACTGAAGGACCATAATCGGGACCTTGATCCTGGATATGAAGAAGATCGGGACACATTCGTGGATTTTGAGGGCGAAGTCTTTTATCAGACGAGCTATGACAACACGGAGGTGGCCATTATAGCCGATTACCCCGGCCTTCTTCCTTCCTCCCATGTAAGTACCCAGGAGACATTTCCTCAAAAGGAGTTTTCCCATCGTGACTCGCCCACCGCGCTGTATTGTGCTACCAAGGGGCGACGCTCGCACCAGTGTACTATAGCAAAAGCGTCCTCTAAGAAGACGACACTTGCACAAGGCGCCTCTCAGAAAAGGAAGGCAAACAACGATACAACCGGGCCCTCCTCAGTGTCGAAGAGGTATAATCCTTTAGTATGCATTCAATGGATATACCGGACAATGACGTTCCCTGTGGTGTCATATTGCAGGAGGAGTGTGCGCCGGACTACTTCCGTAGACCTAGCCGGCCATGCACAGACTGGCCCAGCCCCGGCTCCTGCCACAAGGACTGGAGGGGTTGTGGGGGCAATGCTGGATTGTCATCTCCCGGAGGATTCGGATAATGTATCCATCACAAATTGCAAAGTGGAGAGTGCGATGGGTCACCGGCGGCGGAGAGCGGCTATGTGCGACCCACATTTTACCGAAGAGGCTTTTAATGCTCTCAGCTCAGCGAATGCTTATATCTAAGCTACTCATGATGGAGTTGCTGGAGCCACTCACCAGCTTTCAAAGGATATGCCGGTAAGAATTTTTGGGCAGATAATCATATGCCAGTAGCCCCCGAGTCTTGAAGCAGTTGGCCCAACTGATTTAAGAGTCGTTACCTTGTTAGGTACTCACAGAGAGGAATAAAAAGTTATGCAAGGAGCTTGAAGAATGCCAAACAAAGTTGTCTGCTGCTACCACCGAACTCAAAGATTTAAAGAAATCCAAGAAGGCACCTGATGGTAAGCGCAACAGCAGTTCAGAGATAAGACTCCGTGAATACAACGAGGTGTCCTAATTATGCCCGTGTCTCATTGGTAGGCTCGACAGATCGGCTGGAGGAGAAGCTAAGGGCTGATCAAGCAGATAAGAAACATGCCAAAGGGCAAGAAGCCACTGGTCAACGTGTTTTAACACGGACCATAAATGAGAAGAACAAACTTCAGGATGCCAACGTCAAGCAGGCCAAAGAACTGAAGGATTTGAGAGCCCAATTATTGGATGCTTTGAAGGAGAACAAAAAATTGGAAGGCGGCATATTCAGTATGCTCTGTAACCTATTAGTCGAGAATGGTCTCCTGTTTGAAATTTTGACAAGTTTGCTTCTGTAGGTGTGCTAACCAGACGTCCCGAAGGATAAGTGTCCGGATTCCAAGGCGACCTGATACAAGAGCTGTCCAAAGTGCACGAGCGAGCTCGGAAGGCAATGAGGAACATGGCTAAGGCTTTATGGCCATCTAATTCTCCTCCAGGAAGTATGGATGAGCTTGCGAATTTATTCAAGGGAGCTCATCACCATTTGGAGCTATGGAAGATATCAGCATGTCGGGAAGGCGCTCGAGAGGCCTGGGTCATGGTAAAAACATGGTATACCAAGCTTGATCCGAATCATATGGCCATGGGCCGGACCTCGGGGACCAGATGGACAAGAAATTTCTGTTAGCTTAGTGTATGACCAAGTGAAAACGGTAGCTAAGTTTTCTCAACAGGACTGTAAACTAGACAACCTACTAGAGGGTCTAGAGGAAGAGGAAGTTTTTGAGTCCAGGTAGTAATGTACTTCATCAACAAACCTTTCTCCAGCCAAATTGTAAAAACTATTATCATGGCAGACTTTCCGCTTCGACCTCCAAAACCAGAGCTTTGGAGTGTTTCCGGATATTCTAAACCATTGGTAAACACCAAGGTATGTTCAGAAACTAGGCGGTCCGGTCATAGTTTCTTGAACAGACAAGTTGTATTCGGGGAGTTATGTTATATTACATTTGATCGTAAGAAACATCTTCCAAAGAGAATAGTTCCATTAAGGGTTCCTTTCCCTAGGCCAGTATGCATTTTTGCGCATACATAAACTATGATGGAGAGATCACAGTACACTTCATAATTTGGGGGCGTATATTGCAACATGGTCAGTTCATCTCTTGTTTGCCGACCGATCATTCCCTTAAGAATGCTAGTTTTCGGCTTCACCCGTCTGAGGTACACATCCGGATAACCCGGCTGTAACAATCGCAAAGGTTCTCCCTTTATGCCCTAGCCAAACAAGCGGGAACATAGGACATAAGCACAAGAGCCAGGCAACCCAGCTTGGCAAAAACTTAAGTCATAAAGGTGCATATAATGGCGAAGACAGGACACATATGAGTATACAACACATATATATGGTGAGCCTGACGCTCCAAAAATAATAATCAAAATAAGCTTATGTAAAAAGAAGCCCCCAGGTTATAAGGGGTGTGTACATTTGATGATGTATATCCCTCGGGTGTACGGTTGATCCGAACACCGGTAAAGGTTGTAAAAACCGAAAAAGAGAAAAGAGGGGTGAAAAAGGGAAAAGACGAGAGAGAGAGAGAGAGAGAGAGAGAAAAGGTTACAAGTGTGGATTTGGCATAGAATCTGCGGAGCTGAGCGGCGTGCCATGGGTTTGGATCTAAACGATTATCCGAAGCGTTGCACAGGCGATAGGCTCCTCTTGTGAGAACTTCATCTATGATGAAGGGACCCTCCCATTTGGGCTTGAGCTTGTCCTTTTCTTCTCTCGTAGGCGTAGGACGAGTTCACCAACATTATAAGTCTTTGCCTGTACTTCCCTGCTTTGATATCGCCAGGCTTGCTGTTGGTAAAATGCGGAACATGCCTTCGCGACGTCGTGCTCCTCCTCCAAGCCATCCAGATCATCCTACCGATCGAGCTTGGCCTCCCTCTCTTCATACATGGACACTTGAGGTGAGTCATGAATGATGTCACAAGGCAGTACTGCCTCGGTGCCGTACACCATGAAAAAAGGTGAGTATCCGGTCATGCGATTGGGCATGGTAGGAAGCCCCCAGAGTACGAAATCGAGTTCTTCAACCTAGTGCTTGTCTGATTCGCGCAAGGATCGTACTAGTCTAGGTTTAATGCCACTCATGATCAAGTCGTTAGCCTGTTCGACCTGACCGTTTGTCCGAGGGTGATATACAGAGGCGTAATCGAGCTTAATGCCCAAATTAGCGCACCAGGTTTTTACCTTATAGGCCGTAAAGTTGGAATTGTTGTCAGTAATGATACTATGTGGTACACCATAACGGTGCACCACACCGGATATGAAGTCTATCACTGGTTCGGCCTTGACTTTTTTGACTTTTGACTTCTATCCACTTAGTGAATTTGTCGACCTTAACCAGTAAATATTTCTTCTTATGGCTTCCCCCTTTAAGGGGTCCGACCATGTCGACCCCCTAGACCACAAAAGGCCATGTAATGGGGATTGTTCGCAAAGCAGTGGGCGGCATGTGGCTTTGGTTTGCGAAAAGCTGGCATCCAACACATCGCTGTACAAGGTCTTGCGCGTCTGCTCGGGTCGTGGGCCAAAAGAAATCCGTACAGAAGGCTTTACTTAGAAGAGCCCGAGCAGCGGCGTGATAGCCACCAAGACCGGCATGTATTTTAGCCAAGAGATCCCGTCCTTCTTCTTTGGAGATACACCGTTGTAAGACTCCGATTGTACTTTTCTTGTACAGTTTCCCCTCATGAACTTTGTAAGCCTTCGAACGTCAAACAATGCGGCAGGCCTCCGTTTGATCATTAGGGAGCTCGTTCCTAGTAAGGTAGGCGAGGAAAGGTTCGGTCCATGGGGCGATGGCAGCCATGATTTCATGGGCCGATGGTGTTATCTCGGTGTCCGAACCCCAACGATATCGGAGTTGTGTTCGGAATCCGGGGGTATGGTTGGCCCTGGAACAGTGTTGCCGCTGTCTTCCTGCCACACTACGGATGGCTTAAAAAGCCTCTCAATGAAGGTGTTAGGTGGGACGGGGTCGCGTTTAGCGCCCATGTGGGCAAGTATGTCCGCCGCTTGATTACTCTCTCTCTCGAGCCACATGATGAAACTCGATCCCTTCAAATCAAGCTAAAATTTTGAGTACGACATTACGATAAGCCGCCATCTTCGAATCTTTTGCGTCGAAGTCTCCATTTATCTAAGATATTGCTAGGTTTGAATCCCCATGCACTTCAAGGCGTTGTATGCCCATGGAGACGGCCATCCGGAGACCGTGCAATAAGGCCTCGTATTCGGCTGCATTGTTAGAATCTGCGTATAATATTTGGAGCACATACCGGATTGTATCTCCTATGGGGGATGTCAAAACGACACCAGCCCCTAATTCGGCTAACATATTAGAGCCGTCGAAGTGCATCACCTAGTTGGAGTATGTGTCGTATTCTTTAGGGGTTTCGGCCTCTGTCCATTCGGCGACGAAGTTAGCCAACACCTGAGATTTAATAGCTCAGCATGGCTTGTAAATTATTTCAAATGGTAAGAGCTCAATGGCCCATTTGGCAATCCGGCCGGTGGCGTCTCGATTGTTTATAATATCGTAAGTGGTACTTTGGAAGCGACCGTGATGGAGCACTCTTGAAAGTAGTGCCATAGCTTGCGGGATGCCATGAAGACCGCATATGCTATCTTTTGATAATGCGGGCATCGTGATTTACATGGTGTAAGGACCATTGATACGTAATATACCGGTTTTTGAATTGGAAACTTGTGTCCCTCCTCATTCTGCTCGACGACGAGCACCGCACTCACCACTTGGTGAGTTGCAGATATGTAGAGCAGCATTGGTTCGCTGACATTTGGTGCGGCCAGGATTGGGTTGCTTGCTAACAAAGCCTTTACTTCCTCCAGTCCGGCTGTGGCAGCGTCCGTCCACACAAAATCGTCAGTGCAGCATAGCAAACGATATAATGGAAACGCCTTTTCCCCTAATCTGGAGATAAAACGGCTTAAAGCTGCCACGCACCTAGCTAATTTTTGGACCTGCTTGAGGTCTATTGGTGTTGCCAACTGTGACAAAGCTCAGATTTTAGCGGGGTTTACTTCAATTCCTCCAGTGGAAACGATGAACCCAAGGAGCTTTCCGGCTGGAACACCGAAAACACATTTTTCCGGATTGAGCCTTATGTCATATGTTTGGAGGTTGTCGAATGTAAGGCATAAATCATCCACCAATGAATCGACTTGTTTGGTCTTGATGACTATGTCATCTACGTATTCTTCCACAGTTTTGCCAATCTGTTTTTCCAAGCATGTTTGAATCATGTGTTGGTAAGTTGCGCCGGCGTTCTTGAGCCCGAAAGGCATAGTATTGAAGCAGAAGGGACCATACGGAGTGATGAATGCCATTGCGGCCTGATCGGATTCTTTCATCTTAATTTGATGATATCCGGGATATGCATCGAGGAAGCACAAGGAATCATGCCCTGCGGTTGCGTCGATGATTTGGTCGATTCGAGTTAGTGGGAAGGGGTCCTTGGGGCAAGCCTTGTTAAGGTCTTTGAAATCGACACACATGCGCCATGATTTATCCTTCTTAGGTACCATGACCAGGTTTGCTAGCCAGTCCGGATGTTTGATCTCTCTGATGAGCCCGTCTTCAAGTAACTTGGCTAGCTCCTCCCCCATGGCTTGTCGTTTGGGTTCAAAGAATCGACAAAGAGTTTGTTTGACTAGTTTGTAGCCTTTCAATATATTGAGACTATGTTTGGCCAGTCTTCGTGGGATACCTGGCATATCGGAAGGATGTCAAGCAAAAATGTCCCAGTTCTCACGCAAGAATGCGTGTTGTGCGGTGTCCACCGTCGAATCCAGTTGTGCCCCAATGGAAGTTGTTTTATTGGGGTCCGTCAGGTGGACTTGAAATTTGACTATCTCATTAGCCGGCTTGAAGGAGGTATACTTTGGTCCCTTATCGATGATTACATTGTCCCTGTCTACTGTGGAACGTAGAGTGGTCAATTCCTCGGTCGCGAGGGCCTCGGATAACGCCTCAAGGGCCAGAGATGCGGTTTTGTTTTCGGCTCGGAGGGCTATGTCTGGATCGCTGGCTATAGTGATGATTCCATTGGGCCCGAGCATTTTTAGCTTCATATACCGTAATGGGGTATGGCTTGGAAGCGCGTGAATGCGTCTCGCCCCAGAAGAGCATGATACCCGTTTTTGAATGGTGCCACATGGAAGAGTAGCTCTTCGGACCTATAATTCTCCGGTGTGCCGAATACCACATCGAGTTTGATTTTTCCCGAGCATCTAGCTTCTCGGCTGGGGATAATACCGCGAAAGGTTGTGTTACTTTGCTCAATGCGACTCCTGTCCATTTGCATTTTATTGAGCGTGTCCTCATAAATGAGGTTCAGTCCGCTGCCGCCGTCCATGAGTACTTTAGTGAGGCGGTAGCCGTCTAAGATTGGGTTTAGAACCAAAGTGGCTGGTGCCCGGACTGAGCGGGCTCTTGGTTCATCATTGGCGTTAAAGGTGATAGTCGTATCATTCCAAGGGTTTACTGCTGCCATTTGGTAGACTTCGGCGAGGTCGCGGAGCGCTCTCTTGCGCCGATTATTCGACGGAAAGGTCTCGAAGACCGTGAATACTTCAGGATCATTGTCCTCCAAAGAATAGTTCTCTGCAGTATTGTTAGTAAGGAGATCCTGATACGTCTCCAACGTATCTCTAATTTTTGATTGTTCCATGCTATTATATTATCTGTTTTGGATGTTTAATGGGCTTTACTATGCACTTTTATATTATTTTGGGGACTAACCTATTAACCGGAGGCCCAGCCCAAATTGCTATTTTTTTGCCTATTTCAGTGTTTCGCAGAAAAGGAATATCAAACGGAGTCCAAACGGAATGAAACCTTCGGGAGAGTTATTTTTGGAACAAACGCAATCCAGAAGACTTGGAGTGGACGTCAAGGAACAAACGAGGCGGCCACAAGGTAGGAGGGCACCCCCCACCCTCGTGGGCCCCTCGTGGCTCCCCTGACCGACTTTCTTCGCCTATATATACTCATATACCCTGAAAACATCCAGGAGCACCACGAAACCCTATTTCCACCGCTGCAACCTTCTGTACCCGTGAGATCCCATCTTGGGGCCTTTTCCGGTGCTCCGCCGGAGGGGAATGGGTCATGGAGGGCTTCTACATCAACACCATAGCCTCTCCGATGAAGTGTGAGTAGTTTACCACAGACCTTCGGGTCCATAGTTATTAGCTAGATGGCTTCTTCTCTCTCTTTGGATCTCAATACAAAGTTCTCCTCGATCTTCTTGGAGATCTATTCGATGTAATTCTTTTTGCGGTGTGTTTGTCGAGATCCGATGAATTGTGGGTTTATGATCAAGATTATCTATGAACAATATTTGAATCTCCTCTGAATTCTTTTATGTATGATTTGTTATCTTTGCAAGTCTCTTTGAATTATCAGTTTGGTTTGGCCTACTAGATTGATCTTTCTTGCAATGGGAGAAGTGCTTAGCTTTGGGTTCAATCTTGCGGTGTCCTTTCCCAGTGACAGCAGGGGCAGCAAGGCACGTATTGTATTGTTGCCATCGAGGATAAAAAGATGGGGTTTATATCATATTGCTTGAGTTTATCCCTCAACATCATGTCATCTTGCCTAATGCGTTACTCTGTTCTTATGAACTTAATACTCTAGATGCATGCTGGATAGCGGTCGATGTGTGGAGTAATAGTAGTAGAAGCAGAATCGTTTTGATCTACTTGTCGCGGACGTGATGCCTATATACATCATCATGCCTAGATATTCTCGTAACTATGCACTATTCTATCAATTGCTCGACAGTAATTTGTTCACCGACCGTAATACTTATGCTATCTTGAGAGAAGCCACTAGTGAAACCTATGGCCCCGGGGTCTATTTTCCATCATATAAGTTTCCGATCTACTTTATTTTGCAATCTTTACTTTCCAATCTATATCATAAAAATACCAAAAATATTTATCTTATTATCTCTATCAGATCTCACTTTTGCAAGTGGCCGTGAAGGGATTACAACCCTTTTATCGCGTTGGTTGCAAGGTTCTTATTTGTTTGAGGGATTTGCGTGTAGCCTCCTACTGGATTGATACCTTGGTTCTCAAAAACTGAGGGAAATACTTACGCTACTTTGCTGCATCACCCTTTCCTCTTCAAGGGAAAACCAACGCATGCTCAAGAGGTAGCAAGAAGGATTTCTGGCGCCGTTGCTGGGGAGTCTACGCACGAGTCAAGACATACCAAGTACCCATCACAAACTCTTATCCCTCGCATTACATCGTTTTCCATTTGCCTCTCATTTTCCTCTCCCCCACTTCTAAAACAATTTTCAAAAACCTTTGCCTTTCCTTCACATTCTTCCCATATGTCTTTTTGTTTGTGTTTCCATGTGCCTTCTATTTGCTTGCATCTTTGCTTGCTAAAAATCTATTGATATAGATCCACTTAAAGTGTTCTACTTGGATCATCTTCGATCTGTTTGTGCTCGTGCTGAAACCCCAACTAGTTTAGTTGAGGGAAGATCTTTAGATGAGCATGCTCATTTTGTGCATCATCGTTTGTCTGAAAAGGGGAAGCTCTTATGGTATCAGATAAATAGTTTGCTATGCTATGCTTGGAATCTTTGTGAAATTTATGATTTTACTTGTTGCTCTAAGATCCCTAAAAAATACCTTCCCTACCTACGTGAGTTTAATGATAATAAAATCTTATCTTCTTATGGAAATGGTGTTTATAGTTACTATGATATCAAACAAATTGAAGAATTTGTCGTTTTTAAGGGTGCTCATGAAGTTGCTTCTTTGATTGAAAAGTATGATATTACTCTCTACAAATCTGAAAATTCTGACATACTTAAATATTCCTATGAAAACTATGCTCATAATGCCTATGTTAAGGAATTTATTAAAAGAATGACCGTTTCTTTGGAAGAAAATAATGATATGCATGAATCTATATATAATTATGATTCTGAGGATTTGATTGAAATATCCCTTGATGAACATGATGCTTGCTATTCTTGTGGCCATGATGCCAAAATTTATGAAGATGAATTTGCTATAGTTCCTTATGTTAAACATGAGATCGTTGCTATTGCACCCATACTTGATAGTTCCTTCGATGAAAAGCATGATTTCAATGATGTTATTATAAATTCTCTTGATGTCAATTGTGCTAATAATATGCAAAACCGTAAGCTTGGGGATGCTAGTTTTGCTATGTCTACTACTTGTTGCAATGATCAGGATTGGGGTGATTCTTCTTATGATCTTGAAAATCTATTTAAGCCCCTTGATGAATATGAGATTGATAATAATGTTTGCAATAATATTGAAAGTGTGTTTGTAAGAGTGTCAACTTTAGATCCCACATATTTGGAGAATGTTCAATCTTATGAAGTTTTTGATAAAAGTGGGTTCGGAGAGGTCACGACTTTAGTTAATGTTAATCCCACTATTTTGGAAGAGTGTCAACTTTGCATACATGTGGATCGTGTTAAGAATATGTTTTGTGATAGCTATATTGTTGAAGTTTCTTATGATCCTGCATTTAATTATTATGAGAGAAGAAAATATGGTTGTAGAAATTTTCATGTTACTATGTTGAGATTGCTATTGTTTCTCTCTTCTTCCTTGCACATGGTAGTTCTTGCTTGCCTTGATAATTTGTTTGCTTATAAAATTCCTATACATAGGAAGTATGTTAGACTTAAATGTGTTTGTCACATGTTTCATGATGCTCTATTTGTGTTTCAATTATTATCTTTCGTGTGAGCATCGTTGAAATCTTATGCCTAGCTAGGGGCATTAAACGATAGCGCTTGTTGGGAGGCAACCCAATTTTATTTTTGTTCTTTATTTTTTGTTCCTGTTTAGAAATAAATAATTCACCTATCCTCTGGTTAGATGTGGTTTTATGTTTTAATTAGTGTTTGTGCCAAGTAAAACCTTTAGGATAACCTACGGTGAAAGTTAATTTGATCTTGCTGAAAAACAGAAACTTTTGCACGCACGAGAATAATTTTAATAAATCACAGAAACGTTATTTTCAGTTGATTCGTTTTGCAGAAGATTAATAAACAAATTTCCTAGTACTTCCTATTTTTGTAGGATTTTTGGGGTTCCAGAAGTATTCTAAAGTTACAGATAACTACAGATTGTTCTGTTTTTGACAAATTCTGTTTTTCGTGTGTTGTTTGCTTATTTTAATGAATCTATGGCTAGTATCGGGGGATATGAACTATAGAGAAGTTGGAATACAGTAGGTTTAACACCAATATAAATAAAGAATGAGTTCATTACAGTACCTTAAATTGGTGGTTTGTTTTCTTGCACTAACGGGGCTCATGAGATTTTCTGTTGAGTTTTGTGTTGTGAAGTTTTCAAGTTTTGGGTAAAGATTTGATGGATTATGGAATAAGGAGTGGCAAGAGCCTAAGCTTGGGGATGCCCAAGGCACCCCAAGGTAAAATTCAAGGACAACCAAAAGCCTAAGCTTGGGGATGCACTGGAAGGCATCCCCTCTTTCGTCTTCGTCTATTGGTAACTTTACTTGATGCTATATTTTTATTCACCACATGATATGTGTTTTGCTTGGAGCGTGCTGTATGACATGAGTCTTTGCTTTTTAATTTACCACAATCATCCTTGCTGTACACACCTTTTGGGAGAGACACACATGAATCGGAATTTATTAAAATACTCTAGGTGCTTCACTTATATCTTTTGAGCTAGACAATTTTGCTCTAGTACTTCACTGATATCTTTTTAAAGCACGGCGGTGGTTTTATTTTGTAGAAATTATTGATCTCTCATGCTTAACTTATATTATTTTGAGAGTCTTTTAGAACAGCATGGTATTTGCTTTGGTTATAAAATTAGCCCTAATATGATGGGCATCCAAATTGGGTATAATAAAAACTATCATATAAAGTGCATTGAATACTATGATAAATTTGATACTTGATAATTGTTTTGAGATATAAAGGTGGTAATGTTAGAGTCATTATAGTTGGGTAATTATGAAATTGAAAAATACTTGTGTTAAAGTTGGCAAGTCCCGTAGCATGCACATATGGTGAACGTTGTGTGACAAATTTGAAGCATGGGGTGTTCTTTGATTGCCTTCCTTATGTGTGGAGGTCGGGATCACGCGATGGTTAACTCCTACCAACCCTTCCCCTAGGAGCATGCATAGTAGTACTTTGCTTCGAGGGCTAATAAACTTTTGCAATAAGTATATGAGTTCTTTATGACTAATGTGAGTCCATGGATTATACGCACTCTTACCCTTCCGCAATTTGCTAGCCTCTACGGTACCGTGCATTGCCCTTTCTCATCTTGAGAGTTGGTGCAAACTTCGCCGGTGTATCCAAACCCCGTGATACGATATGCTCTATCACACATAAACCTCCTTATATCTTCCTCAAAACAGCCACCATACCTACCTATTATGGCATTTCCATAGCCATTCCGAGATATATTTCCATGCAACTTTCCACTGCTCCGTTTACTATGACGCGCTCCATCATTATCATATTGCTTTTGCATGATCATGTAGTTGACATCGTATTTGTGGCAAAGCCACCTTTATAATTCTTTGATACATGTCACTGTTGATTCATTGCATATCCCGGTACACCGCCGGAGGCATTCACATAGAGTCATATTTTGTCCTAAGTATTGAGTTGTAATTCTTGAGTTGTAAATAAATAGAAGTGTGATGATTTCCATTAATAGAGCATTGTCCCGTGTGAGGAAAGGATGATGGAGACTATGATTCCCCCACAAGTCGGGATGAGACTCCGAACTTTATGAAAAATAAAAGAGGCCAAAGAAGCCCAAATAAAAAAAGAGAGGCCAAAGAAGCCCAAATAAAAAAACGAGAAAAGAAAAAAAAGAAAAAAATGAGAGAAAAAGAGAGAAGGGACAATGTTACTATCCTTTTACCACACTTGTGCTTCAGACTAGCACCATGATCTTCATGATAGAGAGTCTCCTATGTTGTCACTTTCATATACTAGTGGGAATTTTTCATTATAGAACTTGGCTTGTACTCCCTCCTTCCCATAATATAAGAACGTTTTTGACACTACACTAGTATAAAAAACGTTCTTATATTTTGGGATGGAGGAATTATATTCCAATGATGGGCTTTCCCAAATTGCCCTAGGTCTTCGTGAGCAAGCAAGTTGGATGCACACTCACTTAGTTTCTTTTGATGAGCTTTCATACATTTATAGCTCTAGTGCATCCGTTGCATGACAATCCCTACTCCTCATATTGACATCAATTGATGGGCATCTCCATAGCTCGTTGATTAGTCGCGTCAATGTGAGACTTTCTCCTTTTTTGTTTTCTCACATAATCCCTATCATCGTACTCTACTCCACCCATAGTGTTATATCCATGGCTTACGCTCATGTATTATGCGAGGGTTGAAAAGGCTGAAGCGTGTTAAAAAGTATGAACCAATTGCTTGGCTGAAACCGGGGTTGTGCATGATGGGAGCATTTTTTGTGACAAAAATGAAGCATGGCCAAACTATATGATTTTGTAGGGATAAGCTTTCTTTGGCTATGTTATTTTGATAAGACATAAACTGCTTGGTTAGCATGTTTGAAGTATTACTATTTTTATGTCAATATTAAACTTTTATATTGAATATTTTGTATTTGAACATTCATGCCACAATAAAGAAAATTACATTGAGAAATATGTTAGGTACCATTCCACATCAAAAATTCTGTTTTTATCATTTACCTACTCGAGGACGAGCAGGAATTAAGCTTGGGGATGCTTGATACGTCTCCAATGTATCTATAATTTTTGATTGTTCCATGCTATTATATTATCTGTTTTGGATGTTTAATGGGAATAACCTATTAACCGGAGGCCTAGCCCAAATTGCTGTTTTTTTGGCCTATTTCAGTGTTTCGCAGAAAAGGAATATCAAACGGAGTCCAAACGGAATGAAACCTTTGAGAGAGGTATCTTTGGAACAAACGCAATCCAGGAGACTGGGAGTGGAAGTCAAGGAACAAATAAGGCGACCACGAGGTAGGAGGGCGTGCCCAGGGCGTAGGCACGCCCCCACCCTCGTGGGCCCCTTGTGGCTCCCTTAACCGACTTCCTTCGCCTATATATACTCATATACCCTGAAAACATCCAGGAGCAGCACGAAACCCTATTTCCACCACTGCAACCTTCTGTACCCGTGAGATCCCATCTTGGGGCCTTCTCCGGCGCTCCGCCGGAGGGGGAATCGATCACGGAGGGCTTCTACATCAACACCATAGCCTCTCCGATGAAGTGTGAGTAGTTTACCACAGACCTCCGGGTCCATAGTTATTAGCTAGATGGCTTCTTCTCTCTCTTTGGATCTCAATACAAAGTTCTCCTCAATCTTCTTAGAGATCTATTCGATGTAATTCTTTTTGCGGTGTGTTTGTCGAGATCCGATGAATTGTGGGTTTATGATCAAGATTATCTATGAACAATACTCGAATCTCCTCTGAATTCTTTTATGTATGATTTGTTATCTTTGCAAGTCTCTTCGAATTATCAGTTTGGTTTGGCCTACTAGATTGATCTTTCTTGCAATGGGAGAAGTGCTTAGCTTTGGGTTCAATCTTGCGGTGTCCTTTCCCAGTGACAGCAGGGGCAACAAGGCACGTATTGTATTGTTGCCATCGAGGATAAAAAGATGGGGTTTACATCATATTGCTTCACTTTATCCCTCTACATCATGTCATCTTGCCTAATGCGTTACTCTGTTCTTATGAACTTAATACTCTAGATGCATGCTAGATAGCGGTCGATGTGTGGAGTAATATTAGTAGATGCAGAATTGTTTCGATCTACTTGTCACGGACGTGATGCCTATATACATCATCATGCCTAGATATTCTCATAACTATGCACTATTCTATCAATTGCTCGACAGTAATTTGTTCACCCACCGTTATACTTATGCTATCTTGAGAGAAGCCACTAGTGAAACCTATGGCCCCGGGGTCTATTTTCCATCATATAAGTTTCTGATCTACTTTAATTTGCAATCTTTACTTTCCAATCTATATCATAAAAATACCAAAAATATTTATCTTATTATCTCTATCAGATCTCACTTTTGCAAGTGGCCGTGAAGGGATTAACAACCCCTTCATCGCGTTGGTTGCAAGGTTCTTATTTGTTTGTGTAGGTACGAGGGATTTGCGTGTAGCCTCCTACTAAATTGATAACTTAGTTCTCAAAAACTAAGGAAAATACTTACGCTACTTTGAGCATCACCCTTTTCTCTCAAGGGAAAACCAACGCAGGCTCAAGAGGTAGCACACCCTCACCGCTTTTGGCCACCTGCCGGAGTATCCAACTTGCTCGAAGGCTATGCATTGGTTCGCTGTCCGGTGTCACGTGAATTTTGCAGGGTTTGTTGAGCCATTCCTCGAGGACAGTTTTATGCCCCATAAAGGGTTTAATTTTCTTGTCCGTGGGATGATGATTAGGTGCTCCGCGAGGGTGCGTCTTCTTTGCCCGTCCCAGGGATGGCTTAAAGGCCTTTGGTTCCCAGCGGGCTGTCAGGGATTTCCAGGCGCTTTCCATTGCACAATACTTCTGTACTATGTGTGCCAAATCGGCAAAGTGTAGTACACGATGGCGGTTGAGGGCGTTCAGGATTCCCTCATCCGTGTAGTTGTTGCAAAATACTGAGAACCCGTCACCGTCGCAGCAGTCCCTGATCTTGTTTTTAACAAGCAGGAATCTAACCCAGAAGTGGTGGACTGTTTCCTGGGGCTGTTGTCATACATACATTAAGTCACATATGTATGGAGGACCGGTGTTTCTTGGGGGGTATTGTTTGTGGTGGGTGGGTGGGATCGAATCCGAGCCCTGACTCGGTGAGGAGTCCGGATTCCGAAGAATTTCCGAGGTTAAAGGCCTGGGCTTCGAAGCATCCGGTGTGTTTTTAGGCTCAGCGCCCAATTCCATGTTTGGAGGACAAGAAGTTTCTTCCAGAAGACGAGAGTCCGGCTCTCCGGGTTCGGAAGCCTGAACATACTTCGTCCTCAACGTGGGAGAAGGGTCATCGTTGCCTTGTTCCTCCATGATTGCCACATAATGGGTGATCGGCGGAGATCTAATTTCTCTCTGATCGGGTTTAAGCCCAATTCGATCATAGTCGGTTGTGACCCCCAGGGCGGCGATGCGATCTAGCAGTTCGTTTAAGGCTGAAAATCTGCCCGATCCAACTTGTTGGTGTATTCAGGGCTGATACGGAGGCGATTTTTGGAGATGAGTTGGGCTGCTTCTGGCTTAATGGTCGGGCGAGCGCCCATAATGAAGCTGCCGAGTCGGAGAGTTTGCCCTGAAACTAGGGCCTCTCCAGAAGTGATGCTATCTTTGATGACAAGGCAGACCATCAATTCTTCTGTCGACGACACAGAGGAACTCTCAATGAAAGCACCAATGTCGGTGTCAAAACCGGCAGATCTCGGGTAGGGGTCTTGAACTGTGCATCTAAGGATCGAAGGTAACAAGGAGGTAGGGGACACGATGTTTACCCAGGTTTGGGCCCTCTTAATGGAGGTAATACCCTACTTCCTGCTTGATTGACTATGATGAATGTAGGGGTTACAAAAGTTGATCTACCTTGATATCGTAACGGCTAAACCCTAGGTGTCTAGCCTGTATGATTGTGATTGTCCCTATAGACTAAAACCCTCCGGTTTATATAGGGACCAAAGAGAACTAGGGGTGTACAAAGTCGGTTTACAGAGGAAGGAAACTATTCATCTGGATGCCAAGCTTGCCTTCTACGCAAAGGAGAGTCCCATCCGTACACGAGAGGAGGCCTTATGTTCTTGTATCTTCACGGCCTGTTAGTCCGGACCATGTCATATAGGCCGGCTTCCCGAGGACCCCATAATCCAGGACTCCCTCAGCGGCCAGCAGAACCTGGAGCCGACTGCTAGCCGTAGCCGGCACACTCGCGAGACGGTTGTGGGCAGCCGACAAGTTCTGACAGCCTCGATTTGCCTTCTCTGTTTTTTCGGACTTTCTTTTGCATTTGCTTTGGATTTGGAGTTTGAATCAATTCAAATGGACTTGAACAGTTGGGCTTACCCTTGATTTTCACCCAACTGACCCATCCACCCCTAGCTCATCTATCCTTTTGTGAAAAACTCCAACAAAATCCCAACGAATATTTTTCATAAAAGAAAAATATTCATTTTCTTCCCTGAAAATCACTTCAGAGAAGTATGCTCCAAAGCAACCCATATTTTTATTGCTCCTAAAATCTTGAGTAAATTCACAAATATTCTTTGAACCCTAGGGCACCTCCCTGAGCAAAAATATTGCATAACTTTTTGGAATATTTTTGCTACAGAAAATCGTTTCTGGTCCGGACAGAATGACCACATTACACAACAAATATATTTTTCCTTGATCTTTTGGGGCTGATCTTTTCTGAGCTTCATTACCTTCCTAAGAGAATGTTAAACCCCAAAGCACAACCCTTAATTCTCACTAGATCTTTCTCAGTAAAGCTCACAAGTTTCTGTCCAGAAACTTGCCAGGAAGAAACCCACTTGCACAGTTCACCTGTGACCCAATCAAACACACTGAACAACCAAAACCACTAAGGACTACACGCTAGACATGGATTTTGTGCTTAGCTCAGCCTGATGCCAGAGTTCACACGGTAAACGCGTTCGTCCAGAAGGGTTGGCATGCGGCTGACACACTCTACGACGCGCCAGCGTCTCTGTGGCGCGCGTGCTCGCTTCCCCGGCTGCTGCACCTTGCCAAACTGTGCCCCCATCTTCGTCTTCACCTCCTTAACCCCGCCGTAGCGCAAGCTGACACCGGAGCTCGCCGCAGCGAGCACGGGCATGGCGTGGCCAAGCCAACAGTGCGCCCGTGCCCCTGTGCTCGTCGCGTACCTATCTCCTGTGCTCGTCGCTGCTCGCCCGTAGTTCCCGCATGATCCCCGACGTCTTCCCCCCATCTCCCTGACGCCATTCATCGCCGGGTGCCACTCCAGGGAGCTCTGGTGAGCTCTCGATCCCCGCCTCGGCCTCGCCTATATATAGAGCCCTCCCGAGCTTGTTTCTCCTCACAAACGCACTCACCTCACACCACCATGACGCCGTAGGTAGCCGCAGCCCGGCTGTGCAGGCCTATGGCCGCCGTTCCTGCCCCGAGCTCGCCGATGATTCCCATCCACTGCCCCCTCCCTCTCCATAGCAGCTCGAGCTCCACTGACTTCTTTGGCGTGTCCCTGGTGAACCTCTGGTGCATGCTGGTGCTGTTGGAGCTGCTGGACCGGCACTGCATCTCCGGAATCGCTATCTCCGACGATCTCCACCCGCTGCCGCTGCTGGAGAGCTCCGTTCCGACCCCATCCGGCCACCCCTAGCCATGCTACGGGTACGGGCAGGTGCGCCTCGATCTCCTCTTCCTTCCTATCCTCTCAGATCTTGTCGCCGGGCACTCCTCGCGGAGAAAGCGCCACCGCCGCGCCGCCCGACTCTACTTCTCTCCCCCTCCCCCTTCGACCTGACAGCTGGGTCCCACTGTCAGCCACTCAGCCGCACCCGAAGCGGTATGAGTGGTGGCACCCTGCTGGTTTATGCCTTCGACGTCACCCCCCTGGTTTTTCTTTAATTCAAATTTTGACTAGAACTTTGACTAGCTGTAACTCCTAAACTACAAGTCCAAATGAGTTGATTGTTTTTGCATTGTGTTCTTACTGGAAAATCCCATTAGCACACCCAAGATGAGATTTTTCCCTGCTATCTAGAATTTCTGGTAATTTTCAAAAGTGTTCTTCATATTTTCTTTTTGTCATTTGAATTATTTTCAGAAGGAGAAGCTTGTCTTGAAGGCATCCAGGAGGAGTGTAAAGCTCCTCTGCACAAAGGCAAGCCACAACAACATTTTCATGGTGTCTTTGCAATATCCACGATTTTCCCCAACTTGAAAATATGACAATTTTTGCATATAGTTATTATTATGAACATTGGTTGTGCTAGAATAGTTTGTCATGATCAAGATGCTTAGTTAACAGAAATGAGTGCTTGAACTAGTGAGATATAACATGGGTAGTTTGACTAAATGATTTTTGACATGACTTTGGTATGATGAATATCGGTATTATTTTTCATATATGCATGATGAGTTTCTTATGATAAATGACAACCACAAATGATGACTATAAATGACCAGTAAGAAAGAACCAGTAAGTTGAGTGATGGTTTGTGCAAGTAGGACTTTGATAAGGTTGATATGTTGTTTCCAAGTGATATATGATGCATGCCATATGGTTGCATGAGCATGGCATATGGTGACTCGAGCATTTTATTTCAAGTTAAACCTGATGTTAATTGAACTTGAATATAAATTTGACCGGGTCATGGTGCCACTGAATCGGGCTGACAAGTGCAACCACATTTGCCTTAGTATAGGGAGGCCGTTAGTCGGCCCATTGTCATGCCTCTTGTGGGTGCCTCCAATGAGGGAAGGTTATGGGCGTGCGTTACCCTGGCCCGGTAAGCAGACATAACCTTGTGTGCCCGTTGTTGTTATGGTACCTTGTCCCCGTTTGGGACAGTTTATTTGCCATGACGGTGGCCGTTTTGCCTTTGGTTGGCACGGGGCCACCCATGACTTAGCCCAGTGGGGAGTTGGTCGGAGTGGCCGAAAGAGTGTTATGGCAATGGGAGAGTTCAGTCAGAATGCCGTTCGTCCACCCGAATGGGAGTGCAAGGCCATGTGTTCCGTGGTGTGGGGAAAGTGCACTATCTCTGCAGAGTGTATTAATCTATCGATAGCCGTGCCTGCGGATAAGGGCCCAGTTTGTAAGTAAGTCACACCATGGATCAACTTTTATAAAGAAATCTTGCACACTAAGTTATTTGCATTGCACTGGTTGAATCATGATGATGTCAGTGAGACTGACCGTTGTGGTATCGTTTGTGATCCATGAGTGATCACCGTTTGGTTACAAGGTAACCCGTTGAACCGAGTATGGTTCCGTTTGTGATCCGTGGATGATCACTATTTGGTTGCGAGGCAACCCGTTGGTAAGTGAGTCCGAGTGACTCGGTACGCAAGTTTGGTTTCACTGCATGAGTAGCATGTTGCTGTTTGCATTTAACTTGATTAAATGTCATGATATTGTTTGCAATTATGGTTATGCTTGTTGTGAGCTTGCAAGTACATTCAATGTACTGACCTGGCGTGTTATGCCAGATTTCAGGAAAGTCTAACTGGATCGGAGTGCTGCCGAGTCTAGATCGTGTCCACATCGGTGTCCCTATGCTATGGAGTCCCGCTACGTCGTCGTTCCGCTTCCGTGTAGATGTCATGCTTGAGGCCCCTTTATGTTCACTAAATAATGTACATATTGTTCAGCCGCACCAAGTGTGTCGCTTGGCCTCGCTACTTGATGTAATATCGCACTATGCTTCCGCTAGTCTCAATAAAGCGGTTAAATTTCTGTACCAGGATGTTGTGTATTGCTAGAAGACATGATCTCTTGGTTTGCAATGCAAGGTAAACCGGTTGCTCTGAGCCGGGGTGCCACAACACTTGATATCAAAGCCACGCTGACTGTAGGACACTCTAGACCCTGACACGTGAAGTAAACGCTAGCTAGTTTGCTAATTGAGTGTCGTTAGTGTTTGCATCTGGATGCTGCATTACATGCATTAGATTTATTGGTATTTCTAACTGGTTAATGGTTGTGAGTGTAGATGGCTCCGGTGCCGTATCCATGTCAGTTGGAGCTGATGCCATACACTTCACTGCATCTCCTTCGTAACTTGTGGCATCGACTGTACCCTCACAGTGATGACCCAGCATATCGGGTGTACCAGGAGCATCTAGCCGACTCCGTGTATGAGTATTACACCGTGGTTACTCTGTGCACCAGTTCGTCAACAGGCTCTTACACTCATACCTCTCAGAGCAGTTATGCATCCACCGCCGGTCAGGCCATCCAGTTTGCTGCATTCGAGATTTTTGAGTTACGCTATACCGAGGCCCGGATGCAGAACCACCCAGGTTTTCGCTTCTACCCGTCTTTGCATGATGATGGTCGTGTTCGCTTTCCTTCCATTGATTGGGCGTCTGATAGTGACACTAGCCACCTCGCTCGATATATCACTGCTTGTTATCTTCTGATTCACGAGCTGGCTCGAGAGCTAAATCGTGCTCGTTCTGCTTTAGCCGCTGCTAGATCCTACCCTACTCCACCTTCTATGGGATTTACTCCGTATATTGTGCGAAGTTCTAGCTCGCCTATTTCCCTAGTTACTCCCCCGAGTAGCTCGGGCACCTCGGCGGTGAACCCACACAGTGCTCCTGCTGAGTGGGCGTCTCTTCTTGCTACCCCTGCAGCTCTCATGATCCCTTCTCATCTTGCGCCTACCCCTGAGGGAGAGTGTCGTCGTTTTGGGAACGGGGGTCCCCAGACTTGCCTGCCTGCGGCGTGTCTCAGGCGAAGGCCCGGTACGGCCCAACTTCATTAGCTCAAGCTCAAGACCCTCGCGAGGGGCCAAGCCTCGCGGGGCAGACAACAGGAAGCTTCCTCAGGCGCAGCCTCGTCAGGCAGGCTCGCGAGGAGGCGGAGAGATCAAGGCAGGGCACCTCGCAAGGAGCCCGTGACGCAAGCCATGACGATCGAGACCAGGCGGGCGCCGGCCTGTGGAGTGTCCTTGTTTCCCCTTTGGTGCAAGGGGGGCAAGCGCAGGCTAAAGCATCAGGCAAAGGTTACCGTTTAGGTGCAACAAGACCAAGACCAGCAGAGCGGCAGGATGGAAGTCATTGTGGAGCCCAAGACAGCGTCACCGCCAGAGTCTTTGGCAGTCGAAGACCAACTTTAGTCAGGATAAGTGTACTAGATGTTCCCCTTCAAAACGGCCAATTGTTGGCGCCCTTCCCGCTCATTATTTGGGAAGAGGCCCAAGGCCTCCCTCTATAAATAGGACTAGCCACCACAGTGGGAAGGCATCTAGAGTTCCGGCAGGCCTTCAAGAGGCGACTGAACTCACCCAAGTAGTTCATCGCACCAGCTCAAGAACAGCCCCTCGCGAGGCTGTTCTTCCCTTGTACTGTTCTTCATCAGCCCCAAAGGCAATCCACACACCACAAACTAGAGTAGGGTATTACACCACAATGGTGGACCGAACTAGTATAAACCTTGCGTCTCTTGTGTTGTTCTTTGTGTAGTCTAGATCCCTTGCAAGTCGACGAGACGCGAGCTGGTAGGGGAAAGATCTTCGCGTGCACCCCAGAGTTCGAACCTCAAGGGTCTGCCGGAACCCGAAATCCGACAGAGAGCCTTCGAGGCAGCATCGTCATGTTACCTTTAACCCGAAGGTCTCGGTTAACATCGTCAGTTCAGGATCTGGGTCTGACTTAGGAGAGGATCCGGTAGCACTGGCAGAGTCCTAGAGTGTCTTAGTATCCGCAGTGGTCATGTGATGTACGGATGTAGGTGTACGAGTCATGATGTATCGTTGCATGTATGCAAGTAGTCGCACCAGTCATGATGTCTATCTTTCATGTATGAGTCTATGTATAATTATGTTGGAGCTTTTTATTTGATCGCCGTGTTTCTCGATTCTTTCATTTTGCTCTTCCGGGTTTGTCGCTGGCTTTTCTTCCCATGTTTGGATGTTGCTCATCGCGGTTGCTTTTATTGGGAAAAATAAATAGTAGGATGACGCGGGGAGGCAGCAGCACGCAGGCTTGTGAGGATGTCCCTGTTTGTCGCTCAACAAGACAGGGAGGACACTCCCCCGAGCCGTATCCGCAACCACCGCCTCCACTGCCAAATCCACCCTCCACTGAACAAATTATGCGCATGTTTGAAGAAAGAAGTAACAATGATCTGATTGAGTTGTTAAAAAGTGTGCAAGCTATGGTTGGGCAGAATGGGAATCAAAATGGCCATCACTCCAAGCTATCAGATTTGAAAAGGACTAAGCCTCCCAGTTTCAGTCAAGTGGTTGACCATTTGGAAGCAAATTATTGGTTATGAACTATTGAGAAGAAGCTTGAAATTGCTCGTACTGACGAAGCTGACAAGGTTCCGTTCGCTACCCACTATCTTGAAGGAGCCGCTGCTATATGGTGGGATAATGCTAAAGCTCTATGGCCCACGGGAGAAGAAATCACGTGGACTAATTTCAAGAACCAATTCCTCAAGTACCATATTCCAGCTGGTATCATGAAGGTCAAGCAACGTGAATTCCTTGGTCTCACTCAAGGAAGTCTGTCAGTAAGTGAGTATTTGCACAAGTTCTACCATCTGGCCCGTTATTCCCTCTATGATGTGGCCATGGAAGAAAGGAAGACTGACAGGTTCCTTGGAGGATTAAATCAACACCTTAGGAGTGCTCTCTGCATGCTCGACTTTCTAGATTTCCAGTCTCTGGTAAACAAGGCCCTTGTCGCAGAAAGGGAGTACAAGCCTGTGCATGACAACCGGGCCGCAAATAATGACCACAAGCGTAAATTCGAGCCGAAGAAGGATGGACAGCCCGTGCACAAGGCCCATACTTGGCAGCAGACTCAAGTAGAGTACAGACCAAATTGGCAGCAAAATGTGAACAAGACCACTACCCAAGTAAAAAATGTCATGACCAGTCCAGTGCGCGAGGATTGCCAACGCAACAACTCCTGCTTTAATTGTGGACAGAACAGACATTATGCTAGACAGAGTCCCAAGAAGTCAAATGCCCCGTTCCGGCCGCAAGTCAACCACATGGGGCCATATCCTGCCCAGAAGATCATCCAAGGGCAAGTTCATCACCTCTTTACAGACGAAGCCCAGGAAAACCCCGAAGTCATCATTGGTATGTTTCCCGTTAATAACATACCCGCAATAATTTTATTTGACTCTGGGACTTCCCACTCTTTTGTTTCTCAGAGTTTCGTTGACCGAAACAAATTTCCTTGCTCGCTTTTGGGAAAAAGTATGATGGTTCAATCCTGGGATCCGTGCTCAAAAGCAATCTGGTAAGCTGAAATTTGGAAATTGATATCAAGGGAGTCCGTTTTCCAACCGCTTCGATAGTCATCGAGTCTGCTAAGTTGGATGTTATTTTGGGAATGAACTGGTTGACCCAATATCAATTATGCATCGATTGTGCGACCCGAGAAGTCACCCTGACAAATCAGGAAGGGCGATCTATAAAATTCTATGCTGTCGGATATCGGGTTCCGGCAAAACCCTTAAGGTTCGAACTCTGGGGTGCACGCAGAGATCTTCCCCTACCGATCCACGTCCCGACGCCTCGCTACGAATCTAAGCTACACGATGAACAACACCAGGGACACGAGGTTTATACTTGTTCAGGCCACCGATGTGGTGTAATACCCTACTCTAGTTTGTGGTGTGGTGGATTGCCTCAGGAGCTGATGATGAACAGTACAGAGGATGAACAGCCTCGCGAGGGGCGTTCTTGTGGTGGTGTTCTGCTTGGGAAGGATTCGATCGATCCCAACCTGAGGTGCCCCTCCTACTATGGTGGATATCTCTATATAGAGAGGCTCTGGTCCTCTTCCCAAATATTGAGCGGTAAGGGAGTCAACAACGGCCATTTTGAAGGGGAACATATAGTACAAGTTATCGTGACTAAAGTTCGTCTTCAACTGCCAAAGGCACTAGGGATGACGCCATCTTGGGATCCACGGTGACCTCTATCCTACCGCTCTACTGGTCTTGGTCTCGTTGCACCGAAATGGTAACCTTTGCTTGATGCCTCGGTACTCCACGCCTGCGCTTGCCCCCTTTGCACCAAAGAGGGAACAAGGACACTGGACAAGCCGATGCCCGCCTGGCCTCGATCGTCATGACTTGCATCACGAGCACCTCGCGAGGTACCCCTGCCTTGATCTCTCTGCCTCCTCGCGGGCCTGCCTGGTGTGGCCGCTCCTGAGGAAGTCTTGCATCATCCACCCCGCGAGGCTTGGCCCCTCGCGAGGGTCTTGAGCTTGAGTTGATGAAGATGGGCCGTACTATGCCACTCCTCGAGCCACGCCGCAGGCCGCAGGAAGGCAAGTCTTGGGACCCCCATTCCCAGAACGCTGACAGTAGCCCCCGGGCCCAAGGCGTGCTCGGTCTTAGCTTAGCGGTGAAGCAAAAGGGCAAGTGCAGAGCACCGTGGGCCAAAACAGCCTGCGGCCTTGGTCGCCGCGTGGCGGTTGATTGGACGTGGGCGTCTCCGCTTCCCCATGCTGCCTCGTCAACTGCCAAATAGACAAAAAGGCTGGCCCGGATTAGTCTTACCTTCGTTGCTCTCATTCACCTTGCTCCAGATCCCCTTTCTTGCTCCTGCTCTCCTGCTTCCGAAATTCCCAGATCCGCCTCACCTTCTCTCCCCTAGCGAGCAATGGCGCCATGCAAGAATGCGGCTGAGGCTCCATCGGCCTGGTACTCGCCGACTCTGGATCCCCCCAACATGACGGAGAAGAATCTCGCCCTCACGCGCCTGATGACGGTGGCGCAAGGCAGCGAGATGGGGGAGACTGTGCTCCGGGCCGGCTCCGCCCAGCCGGAGGACAAGGGGAGCACCTTCTATCCCTTCTTCATGAGTGCCGTCATTGCCGGCCTGGTGCCTCCTTTTTCTGAGTTCTTCTATTCTGTCCTTCGCCATTACAGGCTGTAGGCTCTGCATCTCCATCCCAACTCTGTTCTCCTTCTATCGATTTTCGCCTACTATTGCGAGGCGCATGTCAGTGTGATGCCTTCCGTGGCCTTGCTGTGCCACTTCTTCTTCCTCCGAGTCACCAGCGCGCATGCCTCCACGTCTGCCAGCTTTGTTGCGTACTCCAAAGCCAACGCGATCTCGAAGGCCGGAAGAGGGCCGATGGCTTCCGGAGCAAGTGGTTCATGCTAGATGCCGGATGCATCAATTCTCGGCTGGCGCTGGCCACGGGGCAGCCCCAGGCCGATGAGGCGTGGTCTCGTGGGAAGCTTGATGACCGGCGGGCGAAGCTGGTGCTGGAGAAGATGAACGCCGACTTGAGGCCGAGCAACATGAAGGCGGCGTAGCTGACCGGGGCCTCGCTCTTGAGGGAGTTCTTGGCGCACTGGGTGGCTCCTCTTCAGACGCATTCGCACCCGTTGTGAAGGCTTGGAGATGCAGACAGCAATCTCTGCCCGAGCTCGGAGGCCTGGCTGATGAAGATCTGGCCGTGGCTCTCCGCTTCCTGGTTGGAGAGGACGTGGCGAGCCCGGAGGGCGCTCCTGTCCCCCTGTTTCTTCACGACGACTGGGAATAGGTGGTGGACACCATGCCCACCTTTGATGGGAGCGGCCTGGTGCCGGCAGTGCCTCCTGAGGGTAAGGGGGCGGCGGCGCCGGTGGAGTTGTCCTCTGATGATTCTGGTGAAGGAGAGGAGGAAGACGAGGAGGAAGAGGAGCGCGACTCAGAGGAGACCACTGAGGAGACGGGGGAGAATTCCCCTTGCATAAGGTCAATATCCTCCGCGACCTGCCGGACGACGATGAGGCCGACGCCAGGCGAGGAGGGGAGGACCTGCCTGTGATCCCGAAGAAGGACAGGTCGGGGCTGATCTCTTGAGGGGCTACTCCGGCCCCGACACTACTGGAAGCCAGCTCCGGCCCTTCTGGTGCGCCCTCCTCTGCCTCCGGGCCTCCCGAGGCTGCGCCCCACAAGAGGCTCTCAGGCTTTAAGCTCGGCAGGAGGCTACTAGAGCACACTACGACCGACCTGTAAGTACTCGAACTCCGCTTTGCTCTATTTTTCGTCGTTAGGGCTTGACATCCTCCATTGCTTGGGTAGGCTGCCGCTTGCGGCGAAGAGGCTGAAGGGGGACACGGTGGCTCCGCTTGGGGCAAGCTCACCCGCTGCGGCCGCGCCTTCGGCTACGGGAAGGAGAGTCAGTGGAGCTCGCACCTCCCCTGCCCGATCATCCTCGCGAGGCCAGGGGGAGCGCTCTGGCGGGGTGCCAGCCCCCATGGCCCCGCTCACTCTAGAGGCGCCTGCGCTTGATGCTGTTGGCGAGGTTGCCAAGGCTCAGGAAGTTCCGGCCTCCCGGGCCGTGATCATGCTGCCGTCTTCTCCTCCTGCTCCTCAGGTTCTTGACCCCTCTGCCTCCTCCGCCGCCTTGGACCGTGCTACTGCTGAGTTGGGTCGGTTGTGAGAGGATCTCCAGGGCGCCAACCCCCGCCTGGTGGCCGGGCACCTGGAGCTGATCTCTGGCTGGGCCCGCTCCGACTCCTCCGTCCGAGTGGTGCTGAGCCAGGATGTGACGGCTTCTGAGGAGGAGAAGCAAGCTGCCACCCACGCGATGGCCGCCCGTGATGCCGCGCAGAAGGATGCTTCACTCGCCCAGGAACATTGCAAGGCGCTGGAGCATGAGTTGCAGGATATGCGCAACAGGCTCGCCAAAGAGGTTGGTGGCCGCCAGGCAAAGGAGGAAGAGTTGAAGGCTCGGGAGGCCGCCATCGGGGATCGCGTCACCGAGCTGTCCGCTGATCGCAGCCGACTGAAGACGCTGGAGCAGAAGCTGAAGGCGGAGAGGACTGAGCTGGACGCCAAGGCGAAGGTCTTGGCTGAGGACTGCGTGGACTTCATGGACCTTAAGAAGAGATCTCGCAAGGCGCTGAAGTCGCTTTACGATGGTGGTCTGGAGAAGCCGCTGGCCAGAGCCAAGGACGGCCCCGCCAAGCTGTTTCCCTACTTGGTCGAAGCGCTTGAGGAGGTCGTGAATGGCATCGGCCCCATGACCGAGGTTGAAGCTCACGTCCTTTCTTCTACAGCACCGACTCGGGTCCTCAGCCACATCTACCTTCGCGACCCTGGTGCCAACCTTGACGATCTGCTGGAGCCTGTGGACGCTGAGCACTCCGCCGTTGCTACTAAGGCCATGAAGGGCCAAGCGGAAGCCCTGTTGGGGAAGTTCCGCGCCTTCTCCATTGCGCCCAAGGCAGGTACTGCTGGTTCCGCGGCCTCGGGAGGTGGAGCTGACAAGCGCAACTCCGCCACGAAGGCGGGGCTCCCGAAAAATGAGGGTCCTGCTCAAGGGTGATCTCCTCGCGGCTTCTTTCCTGTTTCAACTCCTGCAACATCCATCGTGCCTCGTGGAGGCGTTTAAACTTGTGTTTGGTATCGCAAGGACAGTTTATGGTTTGTAATATTTGCTTCTGAATTTGTGAGATTTTGCGGTTTCCTTCCTATTTGCTTTGTGTTCTACGTTGGCAGAGCTCGGCCCCGCGCATACCTCAGCTGTCGTTAGCCCCAACTGAATCACCAGGACGGAACCAAGGAGTGAGGGGCTACGTGGCAAGTTAGGCTCCTGAGTCGTGATGTTCAGGAGTCCCCCTTGACGTGCAAACAACAAATAGGGAGGGGGTGTAGGAGTAGATCTGTCGTTCTACGTCGGCAGGGCCCGGCCCCGCGCATACCTCAATCGCCGTTAGCCTTTCGGAACTAAGGAGTGAGGGGCTACGTGACCAGTTAGGCTCCTGAGTCGCGATGCTCAGGAGTCCCCCTTGACGCTCAAATGGTCTTCATACCTTGGCTCCGCTCGGGGAGAGGCGCGTGACGACCAGGTCCGAGGGACCTGGCTGGGTGGCGTGCGCTCGGGCATGGCCCGGGTGCAGCCCCCGTGTCTAGTCCCCTTGCGTGGCGCTCCTGAGGGGAGGCGTTGCGATGAGGCCAAACACTGAGCTCTGGGCTCCCTAAGGTTGATACAGCCGTGGGCTGCCCTTAGTTGTTTATCACCAGCGCGGAGCGTAGCACTTCCGTATGTGTACAGGCATAGCCGCTCCTCGGTAGTGTCATCAGCCAGCATGGAGCATGGTGCTTCCACTGGTACGTGGGAGGGGGGCTCCCCTCCGAGAGGAGCCCCCGGGGCGTGTATAGCCCCGCCCTGACACGTGGTTGGCACGGTAGGGCTAGATGAGGTGTATCTGGGCACCCGTGAGCCAGTGCGGGACTCACGAGGCCTTACCTCAAGGCGGGTTGCGCCTGGCTCTGGGCCATTGACGGTGGTACGTTCCTGCAAGATGGTTAAATGCAAATGCTCTACGTCCTCAGGCCCCGGCCATCGAGCGAGCTCAGCCGCCGCTGGTATGCCAGGTCGCGATTGAAGGAAATATGCCCTAGAGGCAATAATAAAGTTATTATTTATTTCCTCATATCATGATAAATGTTTATTATTCATGCTAGAATTGTATTAACCGGAAACATGATACATGTGTGAATACATAGACAAACATAACGTCACTAGTATGCCTCTACTTGACTAGCTCATTAATTGAAGATGGTTATGTTTCCTAACCATAGACATGTGTTGTCATTTGATTAAAGAGATCACATCATTAGGAGAATGATGTGATTGACATGACCCATTCCGTTAGCCTAGCACTTGATCGTTTAGTATGTTGCTATTGCTTTCTTCATGACTTATACATGTTCCTGTAACTATGAGATTATGCAACTCCCGTTTACCGAAGGAACACTTTGTGTGCTACCAAACGTCACAACGTAACTGGGTGATTATAAAGGAGCTCTACAGGTGTCTCCAAAGGTACATGTTGGGTTGGCGTATTTTGAGATTAGGTTTGTCACTCCGATTGTCGGAGAGGTATCTCTGGGCCCTCTCGGTAATGCACATCACTATAAAGCCTTGCAAGCAATGTAGCTAATGAGTTAATTACGGAATGATGCATTACGTAACGAGTAAAGAGACTTGCCGGTAACGAGATTGAACTAGGTATTAGATACCGACGATCGAATCTCGGGCAAGTAACATGCCGATGACAAAGGGAACAACGTATGTTGTTATGCGGTTTGACTGATAAAGATCTTCGTAGAATATGCAGGAGCCAATATGAGCATCCAGGTTCCGCTATTGGTTATTGACCGAGAATAGTTCTAGGTCATGTCTACATAGTTCTCGAACCCGTAGGGTCCGCACGCTTAACGTTATGATGACAGTTTTATTATGAGTTTATATGTTTTGATGTACCGAAGGTTGTTCGGAGTCCCGGATGTGATCCCGGACATGATGAGGAGTCTCGAAATGATCGAGACATAAAGATTGATATATTGGAAGCCTATATTTGGATGTCGGAATCATTCCGGGAGAAACCGGGATTTTTCCGGAGTACCGGGGGGTTACCGGGACCCCCCGGGGGGTTATTGGGCCTACATGGGCCATGAGGGAGAAGAGCAGGGCTGGCCAGGGCTGGCCGCGCGCCCCCTCCCCCCTAGTCCGAATAGGACAAGGAAGGGGGGGCGGCGCCCCCCTTTCCTCTTTCCCCTCCCCCCTGTCCTTCTCCACCAAGGCAAGAGGGGGGAGTCCTACTCCCGGTGGGAGTAGGACTCCTCCAGGTGCACCCCTAGGGGGCCGGCCGCACCTCCCCCCTCCCTCTTTTATATACGGGGGCAGGGGGCACCTCTAGACACACAAGTTGATCTTCGTGATCGTTCCTTAGCCGTGTGCGGTGCCCCCCTCCACCATATTCCACCTCGGTCATATCGTTGTGGTGTTTAGGCGAAGCCCTGCGTCGGTAGAACATCATCATCGTCACCACACCGTCGTGCTGACGGAACTCATCCCCGACACCCTACTGGATCGGAGTCCGGGGATCGTCATCGAGCTGAAGTGTGCTGAACTCGGAGGTGCCGTACGTTCGGTGCTTGGATCGGTCGGATCCTGAAGACGTACGACTACATCAACCGCGTTGTCATAACGCTTCCGCTTACGGTCTACGAGGGTACATGGACAACACTCTCCCCTCTCGTTGCTATGCATCACCATGATCTTGCGTGTGCGTAGGAAAATTTTGAAATTACTATGTTCCCCAATAGCGATGTCGTGGACAAGGACAGGGGGTGAGGGCTGGAGAGCCAATAAGAGCTCCTAAGTTGCGATGCTTAGGCGCCTCCTTTTAACGTGCAAGCGATTTGCATGAGGGAGAAGAGGCCTGTGGTAGGAGGCAGATGATAATCATAGGCAGGTCAAGTATGAAGGCAAACCAACTTAGATAGATGCGGGAAAGATATATGCCACTGGGCCAGGCCCGAGCGGCTTGGGGATGATGCAGCCCGAGAGGCGCCCCCAGCAAGGTAAACTAAAGACATAAGCAAAAGGGATACATGCCGCAGGGACTAGCCCACCCGACCTGGGAATAATGCAGCCCTGGGGGCGCTCCTAGCTAAAATGGAACTCAAAAGATGTCGCCTGATATCATTGTAGAGCGGGTGTTGGAGCAGCTGATGATGCGCGATGAAGAAGCCGATCCTCATGAGCCATCTGAGCCCTGAGCCTCGGGAGGCTCTGGGGGTCCGAGCGGCTCCTCAAGGTCCATCTCCATCTCTGCCAGGACCATGCGGGACCTGGCCTCCTGAGCTTCCAGAATGCTCCGCATAAGACGCTGGTGAGCCACAACCGCGTTTGGCAGGCCCAAAGGCATGCTAACGTAGCTGCAAGGTGGACCCTCGCAGCGTCCCACGCGCGAAGGCCAGAAACGCTCCTGAGACGTGACTTGGTTGAGCCCTGGGTAGTCGATGCAGACGCGAAGCCCGCCATCCTCGCCTGGATGGGGGGCTACGCCGGGTAGGCGGCGATCGCCTCGCATGACTCTTGATTCCTGCAGCCCCTGAGTGACCTTGGTGACGAACTCCTGAGGGTTGGGCCTTCCTTGCCCCATGCATTCCTAAGGGAAACATGCCGCAAAGCACGCCTCCAAGTGGTGCCCAAACGCCTCCCTCGTGACCCTGGCAAGGTCTGAGGCCCTCCAGGAGAGAGCCCCCGAGCCTTGCCCGAGGAGGGCGCCGGGCGCGCCTTCCTATGCGATGGAGGGAGGCGCCCCTTGCACAGGCGCAGATCCTAACGCGGCACCTCCGGAGACGCTTGCCTCCTGAGGCTTTGAGCTGGGCGATGTCTTCTTCTTCTTAGGAACTGCCTCGGGAAGGTTCCCACTCTTGCTATTCGGGTCCTCAACTGATGCAGCTTGAAAAGCATGCTCGAGAGAGCACACCGCATCTTTCTCTTCGCAGGGGACTGTGATGACTCCGCCGCTTCCCGGCATCTTAAGGGCATTGTAACCATGATGAGTCAATGCCATGAACTTGGCCAGGGCTGGATACCCGAGGATGGCATTGTATGGCAGGCGAATGTGGGCAACATCGAAGTCGATGAGCTCGGTATGGTAGTTCTTGCGCTGCCCGAAGGTGACAGGGAGGCGAACCTGCCCTATCGGAGTGGTGGAACCGTCAGTGACTCCTGAGAAAGGCTTGGTTGGATGAAGCTGATCATATGGCACTTGGAGATTGTTGAACGTCTCGATAGACAGAACGTTGAGTCCTGTGCCGCCATCGATGAGGGTCCTGGTGACTTGCACATTGTTGATGACTGGGGAACAAAGCATTGGGAGGACACCGGCTGTAGCCGCACGCTTGGAGATGGTCTGCTGAGCTGAACGTGACGGCGCACGTGGACCACCTGAGAGGGCGCGTGGCCTCGAGCTTGGGGAGGACTGCGCTCACCTCGCGAGAAAACTGCTTGAAGATGCGCTGAGAGGCTGGGGCCTAGGCACCGCCCAGGATGCAAGCGATAGCACGCGGCTCCTGGAAGCCCCCAGCCCCCTCGCCCTGATGATGGTCGTCATTCCTTCTTGGCGGTGGTGGCAGAGGAGGAAGGCCTGGGTTGCCCTACGGGCGATCCTCGCGAGGCTGATCCCTCCAAGCCCCCTTGCGAGGCTGGTCCTACCAGCGATCCTCACGAGGGCGGCCACGCCACTCCTGGCGAGGGCCTCGGTCGTCCCATCGTCCTCCACCTCTTCCTCCTCCTCGGTTGTAGCCCCAATTGTTGCGCTCGAGGCGTTGACCGATACGTCCTTCTCGCATGGCCCTGAGCTATTGGCACTTCATGTCCTTGGCATTGGCTTTCTTCTCTTTTGGGTCAGTAGCTGGAAGCTCGAAAAGGGAGACGCGCCCTTCCTCAGCCCTTGCGCACTTGGTCGCCAGGTTGAACAACTCCAGACAGGTGCATAGATCCTCGTGGATTGCCAGCTCCTCCTTCATCTTGACGTCGCAGATGCCGTCAGAGAATGCCGAGATGATGGCCTCCTCGGTCAGCTTGGGAATCTTGAGGCGTGCGCTGTTAAAGCGCTGCATGTACTTCTGCAAGGTCTCCCCAGGTTGCTGCTTGATGCGGCGCAGGTCACTCACGACTGTAGGACGGACGCGAGTGCCCTGGAAGTTGGCGATGAAGCGGGTGCGCGTCTCGTCCCAAGAGAAGATCGTGCCAAGAGGCAGGTTCAGGAGCTAGGTGCGGGCACCATCTTTGAGCGCCATGGGAAACCAATTCGCCATGACCTTTTTGTCTTCGTTGGCCGCTTCGATGCCCAGCTCATAGAACTGCAGGAACTCTGCGGTGTCGGTAGTGCCGTCGTAGCGAGGAGGCAGATCCGGCTTGAACTTGCCCGGCCAGGCGACACTACGTAGCTCGGTGGTGAAGGCGCGACAGCCGGTGGTGGCCACCAGAGCCTTTTGCGGACGCGGGGCTTGCTCCTGGGGATTCCCGCGTGTCGCTGCCAGGGGCAGTGCGGGGTCTTGACGTGCTGGCGCAGGGGTGCGGTCTTGGCGTGCCGGAGCAGGGAGCACGCGAGCACCTTCTTGAGGACGAGGGATTTCTTGGCAGCTCCTTTCTTGCCGTGCGGGCACCGGACGCGGTGGGTCTCGTCCAGGGGCCACGCACCTTCGAGCCAGGGAACCTTCTTGGGGAGGAGGTGGCGGAGGCACCTCCTGAGCTGCGTCGCCTACGCAGGACGGAGGGCGAGGCAGCGAGAGGGACGATGCAGGAGAGCCCCCTGCGGCGCTGACAAGATCGGTGATGCGAGCGAGCCACTCGTCGTAGAGGTCGTCGACGGGACAGTAGTGCAGGAGCTCGCGTGCCAGGAGCAGCGCGGCCTACGCGGCTGTGGGAGAGCGATGAGCGTGCGATGACGAACTGGCTGGAGTCAGCGATGGAGTGGCGGTGCAGCCATCCCGCCGCATCGAGGGATGCAGCAACGACGCCTGCAGCTCGTTCCCTGCTGGGCCGGTGGCGGCAGGTGATAGAGAATGACGGGGAGGCCCATCGACGGGGGCTGTCTGGGCGACACAGGCGACAAGAGTAGCCCGACGCTCGACACGAGCTCGGCGAGCGTCAGCCATGGATGCGACGAACGATCGAACGTGGAGCAATGGAAGAAAGATTCCAGCGCACCCCTACTCGGCGCGCCAAATGTCGGATATCAGGTTCCGGCAAAACCCTTAAGGTTCGAAATCTGGGGTGCGCGCGAAGATCTTCCCCCTATCGATCCACGTCCCAACGCCTCGCTATGAATCTAAGCTACACGATGAACAACACAAGGGACACGAGGTTTATACTTGTTCGGGCCACCGATGTGGTGTAATACCCTACTCTAGTTTGTGGTGTGGTGGATTGCCTCAAGGGCTGATGATGAACAATACAGAGGATGAACAGCCTCGCGAGGGGCGTTCTTGTGGTGGTGTTCTGCTTGGGAAGGATTCGGTCGATCCCAACCTAAGGTGCCCCTCCTAGTATGGTGGCTATCTCTATATATAGAGGCCCTGGTCCTCTTCCCAAATATTGAGCGGGAAGGGAGCCAACAACGGCCATTTTGAAGGGGAACATATAGTACAAGTTATCCTGACTAAAGTTGGTCTTCGACTGCCAAAGGCACTGGTGATGACGCCGTCTTGGGCTCCACGGTGACCTCCGTCCTGCCGCTCTGCTGGTCTTGGTCTCGTTGCACCGAAATGGTAACCTTTGCTTGATGCCTCGGTACTCCGCGCCTGCGCTTGCCCCCTTTGCACCAAAGAGGGAACAAGGACACTGGACAGGCCGGTGCCCACCTGGCCTCGATCGTCATGCCTTGCGTCACAAGCACCTCGCGAGGTACCCCTGCCTTGATCTCTCTGCCTCCTCGCAGGCCTACCTGGTGAGGCCGCTCCTGAGGAAGTCTTGCGTCGTCCGCCCCGCGAGGCTTGGCCCCTCGCGAGGGTCTTGAGCTTGAGTTGATGAAGATGGGCCATACTGGGCCACTCCTCGAGCCACACGCAGGCCGCAGGCAGGCAAGTCTGGGGACCCCCGTTCCCAGAACACCGACATATGCCCACAAAAGTATACCCAGAGGAGAACTGGTCTTCATAGCATTAGCCAAAAAATTGGATCTGATTCCTGTGGTCAGTGAATTTCCCGATGTATTCCTTGAGGAATTGCCCGGACTGCCCCCAGACAGAGAGCTTGAGTTTGCAATTGATCTTGTGCCTGGCACTGCACCATTGTACAAAAAGTATTATCTAATGCCTTCGTCCGAACTCGTGGAATTAAAGAAACAGCTGGATGAGATGCTACAGAAAGGATATATTCGCCCAAGCTCGTCACCATGGGGATCACCCGCAATATTCATAGACAAGAAAGACGACAGTCTCAGAATGTGTGTGGACTACCGTCGGTTGAATGATGTCACCATCAAGAAAAAATACCCGCTACCAAGGATTGATGATTTGTTCGATCAACTCAGTGGGGCAAAAGTATTTTCCAAGATTGATTTAAGGACCGGATACCATCATCTCAAGATCAAGAAGGAAGATATTCCTAAGACCGCGTTCACTACCCGTTACGGTCTCTAGGAATATACGGTGATTTCTTTCGGTCTCACAAATGCCCCAGCCTTTTTCATGCATATGATGAATAAGGTGTTCATGGAATTCTTGGATAAGTTTGTGGTGGTTTTCATCGATGACATTCTCATATACTCAAAAAGTGATGAAGAGCACAAGGAACACCTACGAGCAGTCTTACAGAGACTCCATGACCATCAACTATATGCAAAATTTAGCAAGTGTGAGTTTTGGCTCAAACAAGTCAGATTTCTGGGACATGTTCTATCGGCAGAAGGCATCACAATGGATCCCAACAAAGTAAAAGATGTGCTTGATTGGGCAGCACCCACGAGAGTATCCAAAATTCGGAGTTTTCTTGGATTAGCCGGATATTACCGTCGGTTCATCGAAGGATTTTCCAAGATTGCTAAGCCTATGACAGAGCTCCTCAAGAAAGATAAGAAGTTTGAATGGACTGAGGACTATGAGAAGAGCTTTAACGAGCTAAAAACCAGATTAACATCAGCACCAGTACTAACTCTCCCAGACATTTACCACAGCTTTGATGTGTATTGTGACACATCCAGAAAAGGTATTGGGTGTGTACTCATGCAAGATGGCAAGGTAGTAGCTTACGCATCTCGTCAGCTACGACCCCATGAAGGAAACTACCCTACACATGATTTGGAACTGGCCGCTGTTGTGCACTCTCTAAAGATTTGGAGACATTACCTCATTGGAAAAGATGTCAAATATTTACCGACCACAAGTGTCTAAAATATATATTTACCCAGCCAGACTTAAACCTCCGACATTGAAGATGGCTTGAGTTGGCCAAGGACTATGATCTGGGAATAAATTACCATCTGGGAAAAGCTAACGTAGTTGTTGATGCCCTCAGTCGCAAGCCTATCAGTTTAAATGCCATGATGGAGTCCTTGCCCCCTGAACTCCAGCAAGAGATTGCCCAGCTTAATTTGGTAATTGTAAATGACGGCCTTGCAAATATTTTGGAAGTAAATCCTACTCTCGAGGATGAGATTCGCATGGCCCAGGCTGACGATGAAATTCTACAAGGACATCTCAAACGTCTGCGAGAAGGCCAGACTCAGGATTTCTCTAAGGACGCACTGGGTACACTCAGGTTTCAAGGACGGATATGCGTACCCGAGCAAGCAGACTTGCGAAAGAAGATTTTGGCAGAAGCACATGAGTCCTCATATTTGATACACCCCGGAGGTACTAAAATGTATGAAGACCTTCAACAGATATTTTTGTGGGATGGAATGAAAAAGGACATCGTATATTTTTTTGCTTGTTGTGACATATGCAACAAAGTAAATGCATAACACCAGAACCCGCCAGACTTCTCCAACCTCTACCCTTCTTGCAATGGAGATGGGATGATGTCTGCATGGACTTTATCACCGGTCTACCCAGGACTCACCGAGGCAATGATGCTGTGTGGGTCATCGTTGACACCCTGACTAAAGTGGCTCATTTTATTCCCATCCGCACCACATTTTGTGTTGATGAACTTGCACAATTATACGTGTCCTGGATTGTCAGTTTGCATGGAGTGCCAAAAACAATCACTTCAGACCGAGGTTCACTCTTTACCTTTGCATTCTGGTCCCGACTCCATCAAGCTTTGGGGACCGCCCTCAAATACAGCACAACCTATCACCCACAGACAGACGGTCAGACCGAGCGAGAAAATCAAATCCTTGAAGACATGCCTCGAGCATGTGCTTTAGCCCATGGACCCAAATGGGAAGATTGTCTACCATATGCAGAATTCTCGTACAACAATAGTTTCCAAACCAGTCTGAAGATGTCACCATTTGAAGTTTTGTACGGCCATAAGTGCCGCACTCCATTAAACTAGTCTCAAATTGGAGACAGTCGTATCTTCAGAACTGATTTAATATTGGAGGCAGAGAAACAAGTCAAGGAAATCCAAGATATATTGTAGTTGGCTAAGTCACGACAGTAGAGTTATTATGATGCCAAACACCGGCAAGTCAGTTTTGAGCCTGGAGAACACGTGTATCTCTGAGTCACACCCATGAAGGGAATCAAGCGATTTCAGACCCGAGGCAAATTGGCACCAAGATATATTGGTCCGTTCCCAATCATGACCCGAGTTGGCACAGTTGCTTATCAGTTGGAATTGCCACTAGAATTGTCGAAAGTACACAACGTGTTCCATGTATCACGACTGAGAATGTGTATTTCACCACCTGAGAAGAAGACTGATATGTTAGAAATTGAGCTTGCCAAGGATTTGATCTATGAGGAGAGACCGTTCAGAATCTTGGATGAGGCAGAAAGGTTCACACGCAGTAAGGCAATCAATTTTTATAAGGTTCACACCAAGGAAGAAGCAACCTGGGAAAGAGAGGAATCTGTAAGGACAACCTACCTAGAATTGTTTTCCCAAGCAATCGAATCTCGAGGACGAGATTCATCCTAAGTGGGGGAGGTTTGTGACAACCTAGATTTCCCTTCTCTCTTTTTTTGGACTTTCTTTTGCATTTGCTTTGGATTTGGAGTTTTGAATCAATTCAAATGGACTTGAACACTTGGGCCTACCCTTGATTTTCACCCAAGTGACCCATCCAACCCTAGCTCATCTTTCCTTATCTGAAAACTCCAACAAAAGCCCAAGGAATATTTTTCATAAAATAAAAATATTCATTTTCTTCCCTGAAAATCACTTCAGAGAAGTATGCTCCAAAGCAACCCCTATTTTTATTGCTCGAGCTCCACTGACTTCTCCGGCGTGTCCCTGGTGACCCTCTGGTGCGTGCTGGTGTCGTTGGAGCAGCTGGACCGGCCCTGCCTCACCGGAATCGCCATCTCCAACGAGCTCCACCCGTTGCCGCCGCTGGAGGGCTCCATTCCGACCCCGTCCAGCCACCCCTAGCCATGCTACAGGTACGGGCAGGTGTGCCACGATCCCCTCTTCCGTCCTATCCTCTCAGATCTCGTCGCCGGGCACTCCTCGTCGGAGAAAGCGCCACCGCCGCGCCGCTCGACTCTGCTTCACTCCCCCTCCCCCTCCGACCTGATAGCTGGGGCCCACTGTCAGCCACTTAGCCGCGCCCAATGTGGTATGAGTGGTGGCGCCCTGCTAGTTTACGCCTTCGACGTCACCCCCTGGTTTTTCTTTTATTCAAATTTAATTCAAATTTTGACCAGAACTTTGACTAGCTATAACTCCTAAACTACAAGTCCAAATGAGTTGATTCTTTTTGCATTGTGCTGGAAAATCCTAGTAGCACACCCAAGATGAGATTTTTCTTTGCTGTCTAGAATTTCTAGTAATTTCAGAAGTGTTCTTGATATTTTCTTTTTGTCATTTGAATTATTTTCAGAAGAAGAATCTAGTCTTGAAGGCATCCATGGGGAGTCTGAAGCTCCTCTGCACTAAGGCAAGCCATAACAACATTTTCATGGTGTCTTTGCAATATCCATGATTTTTTCCAACTTGAAAATATGATAATTTTTGCATATAGTTATTATTATGAACATTGATTGTGCTAGAATAGTTTGTCATGATCAAGATGCTTAGTTAACAGAAATGAGTGCTTGAACTAGTGAGATATAACATGGGTAGTTTGACTAAATGATTTTTGACATGACTTTGGTATGATGAATATCGGTATTATTTTTCATATATGCATGATGAGTTTCTTATGATAAATGACAACAAAAATTATGAGTATAAATGACCAGTAAGAAAGAACCAGTAAGTTGAGTGATGATTTGTGCAAGTAGGACTTTGATAAGGTTGATCTGTTGTTTCCAAGTGATATGTGATGCATGTCATATGGTTGCATGATCATGGCATATGGTGACTTGAGCATTTTATTTCAAGTTAAACCTGATGTTAATTGAACTTGAATATAAAGTTGATCGGGTCATGGTGCCACTGACATGTGCAACCACATTTGCCTTAGTATGCGAAGGCCGTTAGTCGGCCCGTTGTCATGCCTCTTGCCGGTGCCTCCAATGAGGGAAGGTTATGGGCGTGCGTTACCCTGGCCCGGTAAGCAGACATAACATTGTGTGCCTGTTGTTGTTATGGTACCTTGTACCTGTTTGGGACCGTTTATTTTCCATGACGGTGGTCGTTTTGCCTTTGGTAGGCACGTGGCCACCCATGACTTAGCCCGGTGGGGAGTTGGTCGGAGTGGCCGAAAGAGTGTCATGGCAATGGGAGAGTTCTGTCAGAATGTCGTTGGTCCACCCGAATAGGAGTGCGAGGCCATGGGTTCCATGGTGTGGGGAAAGTGCGCTACCTCTGCAGAGTGTATTAATCTATCGATAGCCGCGCCCGCTGATAAGGGCCCTGTTCATAAGTAAGTCACACCATGGATCAACTTTTATAAAGAAATCTTGCACACTAAGTTATTTGCATTGCACTGGTTGAATCATGATGATGTCAGTGAGACTGACCGTTGTGGTATCGTTTGTGATCCGTGAGTGATCACCGTTTGGTTACAAGGTAACCCGTTGAACCGAGTATGGTTCCGCTTGTGATCCGTGGATGATCACTGTTTGGTTGTGAGGCAACCCGTTTGAGGGACTTCCGGACTAGGGGGTGTCCGGATAGCCGAACTATCGTGATCGGCCGGACTCCAAGACTATGAAGATACAAGATTGAAGACTTCGTCCCGTGTCCGGATGGGACTTTCCTTGGCGTGGAAGGCAAGCTTGGCGATACGGATATGTAGATCTCCTACCATTGTAACCGACTCTGTGTAACCCTAGCCCTCTCCGGTGTCTATATAAACCAGATGGCTTTAGTCCATAGGACGAACAACAATCATACCATAGGCTAGCTTCTAGGGTTTAGCCTCCTTGATCTCGTGGTAGATCCACTCTTGTAACACACATCATCAATATTAATCGAGCAGGACGTAGGGTTTTACCTCCATCAAGAGGGCCCGAACCTGGGTAAAACATCATGTCCCTTGTCTCCTGTTACCATCCGCCTAGACGCACAGTTCGGGACCCCCTACCCGAGATCTGCCAGTTTTGACACCGACACCGTTGGTGAAAGTGCAACTATCCCTAGGTGGTTTTGGTAATTCATAACAACATATAGCTCATTGAGCTAATGCTATTCCAAGACTATTATTTCAGGAAAGCTCAATGAATGGCATGGCATGGATGATGAAAGTGGATCCCTCAAAATACTAAGGACAAAGGATTGGCTCAAGCTCATTAGCTCAAGACTCTTCATTTTATATTTTAGTGATCCAAGATCACATTGAGTCTATAGGAAAAGCCAATACTATCTAGGAGGGATGAGGTCTTGCTTAATGAGCCTCCTGCTTCATGTGCTTAGTGATATGCTCCACAACCCTCAACTACTTTCTCACATCCACAAATGACCTAAACCCAAAGCCAAAATCGGTCACACCGATTCTTCCTATCCGGCGCCACCGAGTTCAAATGTCATAGCCACTGCCACAAACCCTAGGCAAATCGGTTCTACCGATAGGGATCTCGGTCTCACCGAGATGGGATTGTAATCTCTCTGTTTCCCTTCGTAACGTTTCGGTCAAACCAAAGTGAACGATCGATCCCACCGAGATTGCAATGTAAACTCTCTGTTTCCCTTTTGTAACATTTCGGTCTCACCGAAAAGAGCAAATCGGTCCCACCGAGTTTACCTGACCAACTCTCTGGAAAGCTTATTACCAAAATCGGTCTCACCGAGTTTGTGTAATCGGTCTTACCGAGATTACGTTATGCCCTAACCCTAACCGAATCGGTCTCACCGAGTTGCATGTCAGTCCCACCGAAAATCACTAACGGTCACTAGGTTTACTAAATCGGTCCGACCGAGTCTGTTGAATCGGTCCCACCGAGTTTGGTAAATTGTGTGTAATAGTTAGATTTTGTGTGGAGGCTATATATACCCCTCCACCTCCTCTTCATTCGTGGAGAGAGCCATCAGACTAAACCTACACTTCCAACTTACCATTTCTGAGAGAGAACCACCTACTCATGTGTTGAGGCCAAGATATTCCATTCCTACCATATGAATCTTGATCTCTAGCCTTCCCCAAGTTGCTTTCCACTCAAATCTTCTTTCCACCAGATCCAAATCCTATGAGAGAGAGTTGAGTGTTGGGGAGACTATCATTTGAAGCACAAGAGCAAGGAGTTCATCATCAACGCACCATTTGTTACTTCTTGGAGAGTGGTGTCTCCTAGATTGGCTAGGTGTCACTTGGGAGCCTCCGACAAGATTGTGGAGTTGAACCAAGGAGTTTGTAAGGGCAAGGAGATCGCCTACTTCGTGAAGATCTACCGCTAGTGAGGCAAGTCCTTCGTGGGCGACGGCCATGGTGGGATAGACAAGGTTGCTTCTTCGTGGACCCTTCTTGGGTGGAGCCCTCCGTGGACTCGCGCAACCGTTACCCTTCGTGGGTTGAAGTCTCCATCAACGTGGATGTACGATAGCACCACCTATCGGAACCACGCCAAAAACATCCGTGTCTCCAACTGCGTTTGAATCCTCCAAACCCTTCCCTTTACTTTCTTGCAAGTTGCATGCTTTAATTTCCGCTGCCTATATACTCTTTGCATGCTTGCTTGAATTGTGTGATGATTGCTTGACTTGTCCTAAGATAGCTAAAATCTGCCAAACTCTAAAATTGGGAAAAGGTTAAGTTTTTAATTGGTCAAGTAGTCTAATCACCCCCCCTCTAGACATACTTCAAGGTCCTACAAGTGGTATCAGAGCTTTGGTCTCCATTTGCTTTGATTTCCATAGCTTTTGGTGGTCATAGCCTTGGTTTCACAACCTAGGAGAGTATGGCGTCTAGCGAGGGAAATTATCACCGTAGAGGTCCTTACTTTGATGGTACTAATTTTGCTAGTTGGAAGCATAAGATGAAAATGCATATTCTCGGACATAACCCCGCCGTTTGGGCTATTATTTGTATTGGCTTGCAAGGTGAATTCTTTGATGGGAGAGAGCCGAACCGTGAAGCTAATGCGGAAGAATTGAAGATGCTGCAATACAACGCTCAAGCTTGTGATATCATCTTCAACGGATTGTGCCCCGAAGAATTCAACAAAATCAGCCGTCTTGAGAATGCAAAGGAAATTTGGGACACTTTGATTGATATGCACGAAGGTACCGAATCCGTCAAGGAATCCAAGTTGGATGTGCTCCAAAGTCAGCTTGACAAGTTCAAAATGAAGGATGGTGAAGGTGTCGCTGAAATGTACTCTAGGCTTGCTCTTATTACAAATGAGATTGCCGGCTTAGGGAGTGAAGAGATGACCGACAGATTCATCATCAAGAAGATCCTAAGAGCATTGGATGGAAAGTATGATACCGTGTGCACATTGATCCAAATGATGCCAAACTACAAAGATCTCAAGCCAATGGAAGTCATTGGAAGGATTGTTGCTCATGAGATGTCACTCAAGGATAAGGAGGAACTTCACAACAAGTCAAGTGGTGCTTACAAAGCCTCAAGTGAAGCCCCCGCATCATCAAGTGAGAAACAAACCTTCAATGAAGAATTGAGCTTAATGGTGAAGAACTTCAACAAATTCTACAAGAGTAGAAGCAAAGAAAGAAGCTCCAAGTCAAGGTCTTACCATGACAAAAGATCTTCCAGTCGAGAGCGCAATTGCTACAATTGTGGGAGGCCTGGACACTATTCCAATGAGTGTACGACACCCTACAAAAGAAGAGAAGATTCTCCAAAAAGAAGAAGCAAAAGAGAAGAATCACCACCAAGAGAGAGAGGAGTAGAGATGATCGTTATGAACGAAGATCCTCACGGAGAAGCAAAGATTCGGAAAGGAAGGACAAGTCATCAAGGAGCTACACAAAACGAAGACATCAAGCTCATGTTGGTGAATGGGTTTCCGGCTCCGACTCCGACAAACACTCCGAGAGAAGCTATCACTCCGACTTCGAATATTCTCAAGATGAAGGTGTTGCCGGTCTAGCACTTGTGTCAACCAACTCCTACGAAATATTTGATTCACCAAATGAAGGAATTGGAAGATGCTTCATGGCCAAAGGTCCAAAGGTAACACATCCTGAGTATGTTGATTTCAATAGTGATGAAGATGACTTGCTTGTGGATGATGATTTACTTGTTGACAACTCTAGTGACGAATACTATGATGAAACATCAATTAATCATGCTAATCAAGATAAAACGAATGACAATGATAAGGAGAAGATTGAGCTTCTAACTAAAGAACTAAACACTCTTAAGTTAGCTCATGAAACTATCTTCGAAAATCATCGAGAACTTTTAAGGGCTCATGAGAAGTTACGCTTTGAAAAGCTCAATCTTGAGCAAGAACATGAGTTCTTAAAAGCAATCAATGATGATCTTCGTAAGAAAAGTTCTTTCTACATTGCCAGGCGTTTACTCCTATCTACTTACATGCCTCAAGTCAAGTCTAGTAACAAGTACAAGAAAGATACTTCCTCTAGTAGTAACAATAATAACAATGTCAAATCCAATATTGTTGCTTCTAGTAGTTCTCTTGATTCCACTAATGATTCTCTTAGCCAAGTTACACTTGAGCAAGAAAATAGCTTATTGAAGGGAATTATAGAGAAAGGTGTTTACAAGAGCCTTGCCGGGAGTAAGCAATTCGAGGAAATTGTACGCAAGCAAGGAAGGCACCGGAAGAATCAAGGTGTTGGTTTTGAACGAAAGTTCAATGCCAATGGAGTTGAGTGGGAAGAAGATCAATACCCCAAGACGAAGTTTGTTCCTCAACAAGAGAAGTATGATCCTACTTCCTTCAAGGGAACACAAGCTCAAGATGATCTTCCACCACAAGACCATAAAGGCAAGGACAAGCTTCAAGAAGAGATTGATGCATTTGAAGAAGCACCTAAGGTCTCGGTCAAGTGGATTCCCAAGACTACGTCAAGTTCTACTTCATCAAGTACAACTACAACTCCAAGGATTCCCATCAAGATGATGTGGATCCCGAAGAAGAAGAACTAGAGAGTTCTTGAGGGTGACTCCGCCAACATTCTTCACTCATATTATTATGGCAAGGACAAGTGCAATCAACTTCCACATCTTGCACTAGTTCAAGGAGTCACAAACCCTCATGTTGGTAAGGCAAGGAACAAGGTAACCTAATGTTTTCATGGACATCATCTTGTGTGTGCATCACTCTATGTCTATGGATATTCTTGTTTGTTCCTTGTGGGACTAACCCATGTAGGTATGTTGAAAGTGCAACTCACTCCAATGGATTGCTCCAAATGATCTACATCAACATTGAGCATCCACATCTTCAACACCTACATGAAGTCATCATCGACAAAACCCAAGGTTAGTTCATCCCTCTAAAAGGGGATCTCACATCTAGGGGGAGCTTAACTCTAAGACTTGAGTCAAAGCAACTCTAATGGTGTGAACACATCAATGCATTATGTAAAAGTGGTAACCCCACTTGGGCTTAAACGATGAGTATGACCTATGATCAAATGTTTATCATTTGACTCCTAAGTCAATATACTCATATATAGATGACCTAGTCATCGCCAATTGTTTGATAGATGCTAGAATTGGTTGTGCATGCTTTGCCACATATTTCATTTGCCATCTTATTGTGTGAGCATGTTGGTGCATATTTTACTCATTCAAGGACATCCACTTGTTGTTTTGATTGTTTGGTTCTTCCTTCTTTTGGCCAAGTGGATGGACAAGAATGCCTAAGAACTTTCTCTAGCTATCTATGCTTTTCTCGTCTCAAACTCTATTCATGCTACATCACAAAATTTGATCAAGTCAGATTCGAACCACTCTGTGTGAGGAGCACTCGGAGTCCCCGATTCGTCATAGACTTAAACTTCCAAAACTTCTTTGTGATTCTCGGTCTGACCGATTCCTCCATTTCGGTCCTACCGAGATCACTAAGTCGATCTAGGTTTTCAATCTCGGTGCAACCGATTTGAACTTTTCGGTCACACCGAGTTGCTGTAACTGAACACAGTTATGCATCTCGGTGCCACCGAGTTGTTCCACTCGGTCACACCGACAGGGTCGGGCTATATATAGTCACGGGCAAAATTTGGAAATTTCTCCGAAACCCCTTCGCCCGCGCAATAGCTCGCTCTGCCTCCAAGGTCTCCGGATCGTCTCCTCGTCGCCAGCCGCCTCCTGTCGCTGGTCTCCGCCGCCGTCAACGGAATTCAACCCCGCCGTTGCCGCCGTAGCGAGTTCATCGCCAAGCTAGGGTATGGACTCGATCACTGTGCTATCCTCGTCCGATTCCTAGCACATTGTGTTCTTATTGATTCTTGCCACGATTGAAACACTCCGATCCAGTCAATGCAATCCGTAGATTAGATGAGATTTGAAAATTTAGGGTTAGGTTTCCGCCGAAACCATCTCGGACCCACCGAGTTGAAAAACTCGGTCCCACCGATTTGGCTTATGCCATTGCACTAGTAACTCTCGGTCTGACCGAGAATTGCTAATCGGTGCGACCGATTTTAGGACTTTGTGAAACCCTAGCAGTCTCGGTGCCACCGAACTGTGACTCGGTCCAACCGAGTTCATCAGTTTAGGTTCCAAAACTGCTTCGGTATCACCGAGTTTGAAAATCGGTTGATCCGAAATGCTTTCTGTGGAAAACTAAAACTGAATTTTTGAATCATTCTTTTGCAAAAATCTCTGCATTTTGTGATGCTCATCCACTCCATCTCATCTATAACTCTTCACAGGGTCAGCAGTCAGAGTTTGCAGCATGTCAGACCAGAGTGACAGTCAGAACAGGTCAGAAGGGCAGATGCAAATGAGTGAGGGCACTAGTCCCTCCAGCACTTCAGATGAAGGCAGCAGGAGCACTCCTAGCAACCTGCCTAAGGCTGCTACCAGGCAAAGGAAGAAGAGAACTTCAGACTCTGAAGATGAGGATTATAGAGCTGAAGAGGATGAAGCTACTTCCAAGAAGGTAGTGCACAAGAAGGTGCTTAGTTCAACTGCAGTAAAGCCAGGCATGAAGATCAAAAGGCCTGCAGGGAGACAACCAATGTCCAAAGCCAGAGCATCAACTCAACTGCCTGAGATGCCTGAAGAGCCAGCTGCTGAAGGAAAGAAAAGGAAGGAAAGGGTCAAGAAGACCATGGCCAGAGTTGTTGGGAAACCTTCCATGATGGAAGAAGAAGAGCTTGCTGCACCAGCACCAAAGGCACCAAAGCTTATGGGAGATGCTATTAGATCAGGGGCTGCAACATCTAAGCCCAAGGAAGCACCCAAAGCTGCCCCCAAGGCCAAGTCTGCACCAAAGAGGAATACCAGGAGTATTCCAGCTGCTGAGAAGAACAAGGCCCCAGTGCCTGAGGTTGCTGAGGAGGAAGATGAAGAAGGACAAGTTCTGAGGAAGCTCAAGCCCAAGATACCAGACCATAATGATGCCCATCCTGTAGCTGAGGACATGAACATCAGAAAAGATTCAGGGTTGAGGCTGTGGAGGATGGCAGATCCATATGCCACAAGGAGAAGAACTGCTGTTGATTACAGGTTCCATACAAAGGAACAACATGACTTCTATGAGACAATCTTGTTGGACAAAAAGCCCATTGTGTGTGATATGAGGTGGGTCGACTGGACCTACATGAAGGAAAATGAAGAACACTATCCAGGAGTTCAAGACAGTTTTGTTGCTTGTGGAGTTGCAGATTTTGTTGGGCAGAAGCTCACAAACTGGAATGATGAACTCATTATGCAATTCTACTCCACAGCACACTTCTATCCAGATGGAAGGATAGTTTGGATGTCTGAAGGTACAAGGTACCAGTCAACTGTTGAGGAGTGGGCAAATCTGATAAATGCCCCAAAGGAAAATGATGATGACCTAGATGTATATGCCAAGAAGAAAATGGGACATAATACCATGGCACATATGTACAAGGAGATCCCAGACAAAGCCCTAGAGACTTTCTCTTTTGGATCAGTCCACTTTCTTATGTCAGGGCTGCCTACAATCAACTGGATCCTAAGGCACACTCTATTGCCTAAGTCTGGTGACCACAACATGATCAGAGGGCATGCAATCAACATGTTGCATTTGTTTGATGTGCCTCAGAAATTCAAGGTCATGAGCCTTATAGTAGAAACTATTAAGAGGACTGCAGCAGATCATAAGAGGAGTTGTGGATATGCCCCTCAGATTCAGGAGTTGATTAACTCAAAGATGGGCACAGGCAAATATCTATTGGATAGGGAACATTTTCCTCTCTATCCAGACTTTGAGGATAATGAGGTTGTCATGAATGAAGATGAACCATCATCAGTTCAAGCTCAAGAGAAGAAGGAGAAGGCAAGGAAGGAGAAGGCTGCCAAGATGCCAACTCAAGAGGAGGCATCTGAGTATTTCTTGAAGAACAAGCAGGAGCAGCTTGGTTACTTGATAGCATCAACACTGAGGATTGAGAAGGGGTTGGCCACCTTAACTCAGAATCAGGAAAGCTTGGAAAGAATCATGGAACAAAAATTCTATGATCTTGATGTCAAGGTAACTGAGATTCAGTCAGTTGTGGAGCAGCTGCAGGATGACATGCAGGAGAGGAAGGGCAAAACTACCACTAATGTATTTGCTAGAGTGCCTAGAGCTCAGAGGTCAGCTGCAGTGCCAGTGACAGACACTAGAGCAACATCATCTGCACCAGCCACAGCTCCTACAGCTCCAGTGCAACCAGCTCCAGCACCAACTCCTCCAGCTCCCTCTACATCAACTGAAGCCTTCGTCCAAGGAGCCATCTCTACACCACCAACTGAAGATCAAGCCTGAGAGTCGATCTAGCACTACGCATTTTCTATGAACTTTTTGGTAACTTGTTGCCAAAGGGGGAGAAAAATGTATAGATCATAGGCTTCGAGAGAGAGAGAGAGTGCTGCTTTGGTTCTCTCTTGCTTTGGTGGTTTTAAACTTGTTTTCTTTTGATTGCTTGATATACTATGCTATTCTTGTGAGACATTGATGATCATGTGTTTGATCATAAGCTACACTTATGCATGTTTGATGATATTATACTATCTATCCTATGTGATCATTCACTTTGCTTGGTGATGAGTGCATGTATTCAATCTTTATCATTTTGAGCGCTCCACCAAGATGTATGTGACATGGAAGAGTAACCCATGAGCCTAATTCCTTGTGCATTTGCAGTCCAAAGCAAATCTTAAACTATGCACAAATTTAGGGGGAGCTCTTGCTTATCACATACTTCTCAAAGCGACGATGTTTTTCAATCTTATTATCATTTGTCGAAGCTTTGATCTATATGTTGTCATCAATTACCAAAAAGGGGGAGATTGAAAGTGCAACTATCCCTAGGTGGTTTTGGTAATTCATAACAACATATAGCTCATTGAGCTAATGCTATTCCAAGACTATATTTCAGGAAAGCTCAATGAATGGCATGGCATGGATGATGAAAGTGGATCCCTCAAAATACTAAGGACAAAGGATTGGCTCAAGCTCATTAGCTCAAGACTCTTCATTTTATATTTTAGTGATCCAAGATCACATTGAGTCTATAGGAAAAGCCAATACTATCAAGGAGGGATGAGGTGTTGCTTAATGAGCCTCTTGCTTCATGTGCTTAGTGATATGCTCCAAAACCCTCAGCTACTTTCTCACATCCACAAATGACCTAAACCCAAAGCCAAAATCGGTCACACCGATTCTTCCTATCCGGCGCCACCGAGTTCAAATGTCATAGCCACTGCCACAAACCCTAGGCAAATCGGTTCTACCGATAGGGATCTCGGTCTCACCGAGATGGGATTGTAATCTCTCTGTTTCCCTTCGTAACGTTTCGGTCAAACCGAAGTGAGCGATCGGTCCCACCGAGATTGCAATGTAAACTCTCTGTTTCCCTTTTGTAACATTTCGGTCTCACCGAAAAGAGCAAATCGGTCCCACCGAGTTTACCTGACCAACTCTCTGGAAAGCTTATTACCAAAATCGGTCTCACCGAGTTTGTGTAATCGGTCTTACCGAGATTACGTTATGCCCTAACCCTAACCGAATCGGTCTCACCGAGTTGCATGTCAGTCCCACCGAAAATCACTAACGGTCACTAGGTTTACTAAATCGGTCCGACCGAGTCTGTTGAATCGGTCCCACCGAGTTTGGTAAATTGTGTGTAACGGTTAGATTTTGTGTGGAGGCTATATATACCCCTCCACCTCCTCTTCATTCGTGGAGAGAGCCATCAGACTAAACCTACACTTCCAACTTACCATTTCTGAGAGAGAACCACCTACTCATGTGTTGAGGCCAAGATATTCCATTCCTACCATATGAATCTTGATCTCTAGCCTTCCCCAAGTTGCTTTCCACTCAAATCTTCTTTCCACCAGATCCAAATCCTATGAGAGAGAGTTGAGTGTTGGGGAGACTATCATTTGAAGCACAAGAGCAAGGGGTTCATCATCAACGCACCATTTGTTACTTCTTGGAGAGTGGTGTCTCCTAGATTGTCTAGGTGTCACTTGGGAGCCTCCGACAAGATTGTGGAGTTGAACCAAGGAGTTTGTAAGGGCAAGGAGATCGCCTACTTCGTGAAGATCTACCGCTAGTGAGGCAAGTCCTTCGTGGGCGACGGCCATGGTGGGATAGACAAGGTTGCTTCTTCGTGGACCCTTCTTGGGTGGAGCCCTCCGTGGACTCGCGCAACCGTTACCCTTCGTGGGTTGAAGTCTCCATCAATGTGGATGTACTATAGCACCACCTATCGGAACCACGCCAAAAACATCCGTGTCTCCAACTGCGTTTGAATCCTCCAAATCCTTCCCTTTAATTTCTTGCAAGTTGCATGCTTTAATTTCCGCTGCCTATATACTCTTTGCATGCTTGCTTGAATTGTGTGATGATTGCTTGACTTGTCCTAAGATAGCTAAAATCTGCCAAACTCTAAAATTGGGAAAAGGTTAAGTTTTTAATTGGTCAAGTAGTCTAATCACCCCCCCTCTAGACATACTTCAAGGTCCTACAGTTGGTAAGAGAGTCCGAGTGACTCAGCACACAAGTTTGGTTTCACTTCATGAGTAGCATGTTGTTGTTTGCATTTAACTTGATTAAATGTCATGATATTGTTTGCCATTATGGTTATGCTTGTTGTGAGCTTGCAAGTACATTCAATGTACTGACCTGGCGTGTTATGCCAGATTTCAGGAAAGTCTACCTAGATCGGAGTGCTGCCGAGTCTAGATCGTGTCCACATCGGTGTCCCTATGCTATGGAGTCCCGCTACATCGTCGTTCCGCTGCCGTGTAGATGTCATGCTCGAGGCCCCTTCATGTTCACTAAATAATGTACATATTGTTCACCCGCACCGAGTGTGCCGCTTGGCCTCGCTACTTGATGTAATATCGCACTATGCTTCTGCTAGTCTCAATAAAGCGGTTAATTTTCTATACCAAGATGTTGTGTATTGCTAGAAGACATGATCTCTGGTTGGCAATGCAAGGTAAATAGGTTGCTCTGAGCCGGGGTGCCACACAAGTTCCTCCAAACCCGGAGGGTCGGCGCCAGAAGGGTGAACGTCTGCCTCCCTCCCCCCGCCCAGCAGGGAGAGACTGGCTTCCACGGCGCCAGCTAAACACCCGACTTTGGGGGGCCGACTAGGCACCTGTGAAGCAGTTGGCGAGAATGACTCACGTTGTTGTATCGAGCAGCTGGCTCGGTCCCTTGCAATGGAGGAGGAGGATACAGTCGGCCTGGCTTGCTTTGGCCCCCGCATCCGCGATGAGCCCTTCCCCAAAGGGTTCTCGCTTCCTCGTGACACTCCCAAGTACAACGGTGTCGTGAAGCCGAAAGATTGGCTGACTGACTATGCCACAACAGTCAACATAACAAACGGCAACAAGCATGTTGCCGTGAAGTATGTTCCGCTCATGTTGCAGGGCACGGCCCGGACATGGCTGAACAACCTCAAGCCCAGCAACATCAACGGTTGGCTGGACTTCAGCGACGTCTTCGTACGCAACTTCAACAACACCTACAAGCGCCCCCCAAGCCTCCCCAGCTCTCCATGTACGTTTAGGGCCCGACCGAGTCCACTCGAGACTACCTGACGCGCTGGGCCGAGTTGCACAACTCCTGCGAAGGGGTGCATGAGGTGTAGGCCATCGAGTACTTCAGCGCCGAGTGCAGAGAGGGCACCCTGGTCAAGCACAAGCTTCTGTGCGACGAGCCAGCTACCTTGGACATGCACCTGGTTGTGGCGGACAAGTACACCACGGTCGACTCCTCCATGAAGTCAGAGACCCGGATTGACGCGTCCGGGAAGGTGATCCCACCGGCTTCTCAAGCGTCGGCTGGTGACTCCAACTGGCACCAGCAGCCGAACGACAACAAGCGCAAGGCCCAACAGCCAGCTTCCAACAGCCGGTAGATGGCTACCGTTGAGGACCAGCTGCCGACAGGTCAACCCGGCCCCAAGAGTCAGCGGGGCAGCAAGGGTGCCTGGCTGCAGGCCTTCTCCTTCGAGCAAGCTGATACGTGTCCGTCGTATCTATAACTTTTGATTGTTCCATGCCAATATTCTACAACTTTCATATACTTTTGGCAACTTTTTATATGATTTTTGGGACTAACATATTGATCCAGTGCCCAGTGCATGTTCCTGTTTGTTGCATGTTTTATGTTCCACAGAAATCCAATATCAAACAGAGTCCAAACGGAATAAAAATAGATGGAGAATATTTTTGGAATATTTATGAATTTTGGGAAGCAAAACCAACGCGAGACGGTGCCCGAGGGGGCCACGAGGCAAGGGGGTGTGCCCCAGGAGGGTAGGCGCGCCCTTGACCCTCGTGGGCACCCTGTAAGGCGGTTGGCACTCTTCTTTTGCTGCAAGAAAGCTAATTTTTGGAGAAAAATCTGGGCGAAACTTTCAATCCAATCGGAGTTACGGATCTCCGGATATAAAAAACCCGGTGAAAGGGCAGAATCCCAGAGCGTAGAAATAGAGAGAGACAGAGATATAGATCCAATCTCGGAGGGGCTCTTGCCCCTCCCATGCCATGGGAGCCAAGGACCAGAGGGGAAACCCTTCTCCCATCTAGGGAGAAGGTTCAGGAAGAAGAAGAAGAAGGGGCTCTCTCTCCCCCTTGCTTCCGGTGGCGGCGGAGCGCCACTGGGGGCCATCATCATCACCGCGATCTTCACCAACACCTCCGCCATCTTCACCAACATCTCCATCACCTTCCCCCATCTATATTCAGCGGTCCACTCTCCCGCAACCCGCTGTACCCTCTACTTGAACATGGTGCTTTATGCTTCATATTATTATCCAATGATGTGTTGTCATCCTATGATGTCTGAGTAGATTTTCGTTGTCCTATTGGTGATTGATGAATAGCTATGATTGGTTTAATTTGCTTGTGGTTATGTTGCTGTCCTATTGTGCCCTCCGTGTCGCGCAAGCGTGAAGGATTCCCGCTGTAGGGTGTTGCAATACGTTCATGATTTGCTTATAGTGGGTTGCTTGAGTGACAGAAGCGTAAACTCGAGTAAGGGGGTTGTGGCGTAAGGGATAAATGGGACTTGATACTTTAATGCTATGCTTGGGTTTTACCTTAATGATCTTTAGTAGTTGCGGATGCTTGCTAGAGTTCCAATCATAAGTGCATATGATCCAAGAAGAGAAAGTATGTTAGTTTATGCCTCTCTGACATAAAACTTGCTATCGGTCTAGTAAAATAGTCAATTGCTTAGGGACAATTTCAAAACTCCTATCACCACTTTTCCACACTCGCTTTATTTACTTTATTGCTTCTTTATCTAAGTAGCATCTAGTTTATATTTACATGCTCTTTATTATCTTGCAAACCTATCCAACAATACCTACAAAGTACTTCCAGTTTCATAATTGTTCTAGGTAAAGCGAACGTCAAGCGTGCGTAGAGTTGTATCTGTGGTCGATAGAACTTGAGGGAATATTTGTTCTACCTTTAGCTCCTCGTTGGGTTTGACACTCTTACTTATCGAAAGAGGCTATAATTGATCCCCTATACTTGTGGGTTATCAAGACCTTTTTCTGGCGCCGTTGTCGGGGAGTAATAGCGTGGGGTGAATATTCTCGTGTGTGCTTGTTTGCTTTATCACTAAGTAATTTTTATTTGCTGTTCTTAGTTGTTCTTTATCTTTAGTTATGGATATGGAACACGAAATACCAAAAAAATTAGGTGTACTTGCTACTCATGGAGATGGGGAACCTCCTAAAACCCTCAATGCTCATTATGTGAAAGGAAGTTATGTACTACTTTCATAATCCTGAGAGAACCCCATTTAAATCAATAAAGAGGCGAGCCAACTCGCTCCCAGAACGCTCCCCCGATTTGCAGCTTTGTTGGCCATTGGATCTTAGTGAAAACTCGTTTTGGACATTGGATCTGGACAGTGGATCTGTGTTATTACTTCTGACCGCACGGTTGTTTTTCCACGTCCATGGCCGGTGGGCTCGTCCGAACTTTCTATTGGCTGGGTGAACTCCTGGCGGGTGCGAACAAGCGTATCCTCGCGCGTCGCGCGGCTTCCTCTGCCCCAAACCCTACACCCCACCCCAATCCCTCCAGCCGCCACTGCCCCACCCATGTTTCTCCTCGCGCGCTCGCCCCAGACCAGCCGCCGCCGCGCCGCTGGGGCTCGTCCGCCACGGGTTTCCATGGGGAAGGAGCAGCGACGGGGTAGGCTCCAGGCGGCACACACTTCATGGGGAGGCAAGGAACCAGAAGGTGATGGGGTCGGATCTGGCGGTGGTAGGTCGAAGCTCGATCCCGAGGCCTAGACGGGGAAGGTTAAAAAATAGAGAGACCGGATGGAGGTGGTCGAGGCGGAGGACCGCCAGCCGGTGAGCTCGAGCTTGAGACGGTGAGATCCCTTTCCCCATCTCTATTCTCTCAGTTTCTTCCTCTCCAAATCTTCATTTATCGCCTCTCGCCCTTAGCACAATTAGCGTCACCGGCCATTGTATGGGTTGGAGCACGAGGCAGCGCTCCCGTCACTACGTGGTGGAGCTGCGTAGGATGGGGAGCAGGCTGGCAACAGGGATTGGTTCTTCAGTTCATTTGCTGCAGGACAGAATGTTCTATGGGTTGGAGCAGAGGGTGTTGAGCAACATCTGAGATTGGGTGAGTGCTCAGGTTCTATAACTGACTTTTCTTCAAGTATGGCTGTAGTAATTCAAAGAAAAACAAATAGCATGCAGATTTGCTTGTTTCATCTAAATCAAGGAATTTTATAATGTGCAAATCAACACTATATAGTATACAACAGCGAACGGAGATACTAACCACACGATCTCATTACGTGTTGCACGCGAGATCGCAGGGTGCAGCTTGGTAGCGCCGGCATGGATGCGTGTTAACCATAGCGTTGAAGGCAATCTTCCCCCTCCCGAAATGCCCTAGGCGCAGCAGCGATGGCGCAGCCATGATTGCTGGAAGTCTCCTCCATGTTCGATCTCGATAAACTGACTGTCGTTCCCCACGCCACTCTCGCATGATTCAATGGAACTTAAATTTTGAGTGCTACAATCAACCCGTTTGCCTGTTTGCACATCTGTATTTCGGTTATAAAAATTGACTCATTCTTTAGTTCGTTATTACTCAGGTCACCGCAGCACTGACCTTCTATTAGGTATACACACACCAAAATTTCCATGCCACTAGAAATATTTGCATTCTTTTAATGGGTCGAGTCACACAGAAGGTTGAACTTTCAATGCTTTTTACTCAGCATAGACGTATTTTCTGTAGTCGAAGACTTTTGACAATGTGTGGAATCTGGCAAATCATTTTCAGTTTTGAGTTCATCTGAGTCAGGCTCTGTATCAAATTGTCTTCAGTGTAGCATTCACTTGAGTTGGATTTTGTATTGGTTTATATTTTGTGGTAGAATATCCCATATTGTGTACTCTGGGACCAGGTCTATTTCAACACACACGAACCCATTGACCTCCCATGTTCCTGGGGAGCGTTGCATGTCGGAAAAGTTAGGGGTTGCGTCACACAAAGTTCTGCATTGACACTTGGAAAGTAAGTGAAGTGATATGCCATTTGCTGAGGCTATCTACAATCCTGTTAAAAGGCAACTGCTAAACACTGAAGGGCAATGGAATTCAATTTGTAGATATTCGCAGTTTGATAAATTATATTAGTGGTATTTCTTGTATTTATATAAGGAAAACAAAAATAGCTACCTTTGTGTGAATTACAGTGCTAATGATCAGTTCTTTGTCTCAGGCATGAATGTACAGATTCAAGATTTCCTTTCACCTAGGCTTGGTCAGTTGGCCACTTCAATTCCCACTTCTTGTCATGTGATCTTGATGTGGATACTTCGACATTACATACAAAATATGACGCATTCTGTAGAAGTTACTAATGGTCAAAATTTTACTGAATCCGTCACTTGCTTACTCCTATTCACATTTCAGCCTCCTTGCATGGTAGAGCATAACATGGTTCCTGATGTTCCATTCTAACTACCTAATAATTTTAGGACACTGGTGTTGGTTTTTGGGGAAATGGAATGCCTAAGATGCACTGTCCTTTTGTTCCAAAAATAACCGCAAAATCATTGACACATTGTTGTGTGGTTTATGACATCTGTTGTTTATATCTTCGAGTGACTAACTTCAAGTTGAAGTCGAGATTGCTTACTGATCACATGCTTTAGGCAGTAGTAATTACAATCTTTATCTCTGTTTGAGAAGCAAAGATGAATTATTTTGAACTTCGGATTAGTTGAGTTAGGAGCTATATGTACCAGTTTTGTTTGATCAACCACGAGTTCTATTGTAATCCTTTTTGATACATTTTTTAGATTTTTGTATCCAGCTGAATCTTCGTGTTCCGCCGTGGCCGTGATATCTCATGCGTTATCATGCAGCTGAATCTTTATTTACAATGTCGTAATATCTCATGCGTTATCATTCATTCATTCTTATTTTAGGTGATGCGTTGACCTGAACGGCATGGTGGTAAGGCATCATAATAGGTGCTACTATTGGCTAGAATGGCGCCGTGGTAAGGCATTCTAAGGTTCCATATGATTAGTGTTTGGGTGACTGTTGTTGATTCCTACACCGAGTTGTGTTGCTGTACAAATAGCCTCTCTTGTTGGTGGTGCCACGGTGTCCCTTCCAGGTTAGCAGCAACCCTTTTACCCATCATTCCCATATTTTTTTCTTAACTTACATACTGAGCTGTAGGTTTGTCGGACCTGTTGCATAAGGCAGAACAAGAATAAGAACATTTGTCAGTTTTTTCATGTGCAGGTTTAGCAGCGGGCAATGCTTAAGACAGAGTTGGGTGCACATCATATATATACATATGTTGTCGCGTCTTAATAAAGGGAGATGAGCAGAAGTAGAGATGAGATATCTATCTGACTGTCATCCTTCCAAGACTTGGGTTTGTCATCTCTGTCAGCGTCCGCTTTTGCTTCCTTCGTTGGTTGTCGCTTCTTTGTACACTGCTGTAGTTTAGAGATTGTAATATATTTTCCATGGATACAATTGAATATGACACCCAATTTGCTATATAATTGTCCAGCTCTCTCTCATAGCGATTCATACAAAATATCATGCATAATGGTCCCAGTTTAAGTAGAATATAACCATTGGATTATTCAAACTTTGCTCGTGTGTCACAGGGCACCATAACTTTAATCCGACATGAGCAGTGCAACCACGACAGTGAGCAGTGGAATCACAAGATAGAGATAGACACAAGTAGAATATAACTGGTCATATTTCTACAATGACCACACTACTTATGGTGCCGGAAGAGAAGGCATCAGTGATAGTGGGCTTGGTGATGAGGGCATCAATACAAAGATATTAATTCACAACTCTGTTCTTGATAGGTTGTACCAAATATATAAGGTTACTGTTTCCTTTTATGTTTAAATAGCTTTGTGAGTACAATTATATGAAAATTCTGTGATTCATGGTGCGGAAGCAGGCATCTTTGTTTTCTTGAGTGAAAATACTTAGTTTCATGCCTCCATAGTATTATTTAGAGGCACAATCCAATGATAGATTCCTACTTATAGCTAGCTAATATATAGCGTTTGATGGTACTGTATGATGTTGTAAATACAAAATATGCTGCATGAGCATTACTTTTATTTTGAATTTAATTTAGTGTTTGAGCCTCTTTTACATATTAAGTGTAATATCACAGACTTCTTTCAGAGTTAACTGGCCATGCAAAAACTGTTGTGAAGGCATTAAATGGTACTCCCTCCGTCCCAAAATAAGTGTCTCAACTTTGTACTAGCTTCAGTTTAAAGTTGTACTAAGGTTGAAACACTTATTTTGGGATGGAGGGAGTATATGTTTTAGGCCTGCTTTTGTTCACTTTTGTCCTTTCCAAAGTGGAATAAGAAAAAGAAAGTCAAAATAGGCTCAACCATGACTACTCTGCTCTTGTGTGCACCATTATATTTTTTTAGACCTGAACCATTTGATTGAGGAGAGGTGTGTCAAATAAACTCCCCTATTCAAACCTGAATCCAAACACATGTGGTCTCCTTTTGAAAGTGATTATATCTGTCATGCTCTTCAATACCAATGTGGACATATCGCCACTAATTTTCCACCATCAAGTTAGCCTACCTGCACATCATGCAAGGCTCATGGCTCAGTGTTACAATAGCTATGTTGTTTCTCCCACATCAACCATGCGGTCGTTACTAAAGCTTAGTTGTTGAATCTGTACGTGCTCCATTGCGCACAAGAAAGTAGTGACTATTTATTTGCTTAAACAATATGTCGAGCCACCAATTTTTGCCCGTCCTGCTAATATTCCTTTATGGATGTATCGCACAAATTTCAGTTATTGGATATGAAATGTAGGTTCTCTATTCAGAGCTGGGTCCAACGATATGTAGTCCCCTTTTCCAAGCTAATGTAGGTTCTCATGTCTGTCATATCCATATGTATTATGGTGTCTCAGTTTTGTCACCAGCCTCTTTCACCGACCCGTAAACTATCTGTCTCTAGGTCTCCCCAACTGTCTTTGGGTTTAGAAAACAAATAACTATTTTTGGACTTATTCTCGCACCGGCTACTTTGTAGGTATTATGTGTGTTGTTAGGGATCTGATATCGTGTAGTTCCAGGGATTTCAGAAGGTCTGGTCGGTCCATTGTTCTTGCCATGTGTTACTTTTTCTCATTACTATGATCGTCAGTGCTCTTGACATCGGTTGTTCTTGCTTTATGGTTGCCTTTTCAATGCACTTTTATTAGTTCTAATATATTAATTTTAATATGCTTGACTAACCATATTATATATTTCACGTCAACGGGGTGGTTCAAGTGTTGGTCAAAATATTTTGGTTAAAAACATTGTCTCTAATTATCAAGTGTATATAGTTGAATCTTCTTGATTGACTATTTTGTATCCTGCTCTTAGTTGCACAATATTAATTCTTAAAACTGGAGCTCTTAAAATTAGTTAAATTTGATGAGTTGTTTCACTGTTTTCAAATAAGTAGTTTCAGCCCTCACTGTGTCCTGAAGCTTATTCTTACTGCCTTTTTATGATTGCTTTATGCTTTACCAAGCTTAAATGTAACTATTGGCATATAATCTCATGGCTTAAAATCTTAGTTGAAAATGTATTAAAAGTTATAAGATCTGGAGTGTGCACTATATTTCATCCAATGGTATTCCCAGTAAGTGAATGTTAAGAGCACAGACGATCACATGTTGTACATTCAATTACTGGGAAATGCTTTTATCTTGCAGGCCAGTTTTACATTTACTTTTTCAATAATGAGATGACCATGAACAGAGATCAAGTTTTTTGCCTTGGCATTACTACTGTTGTGTACAGATGGTTACTAAAAGAAGGATTCATAGTGGCATACCTTCACTCGACAGATGCTTTAACTGCAAGAACTGTTGTTAATTTTTTCCCTTTCCTCCAATGATGGTAGTTCTCCTTTGATTCTAGAAGCCACAAAGGAGTGAAGGGTAGAGATTTCCATCGTTGTTGAATTGGTGGGATTGTCACCAAGTTAGTGTTGCAGATTGTTTCTATTTTAGAGCAAGAGGCCAAATCATGTTGTTCATTGTAAATTTTGAAAAACTTGTTGTGTATTGTCACTTCTATATCTATTATAAACTTACATTCCTGGTGTGGTACTTATCAATCTTGGTTTGCCCTTCCATTTCAAGTTTTCCTTCCATTACAGCAGACTTGAAATGTCCTTGTTTCTTCAATTGATTTGTCATTTCATGTTTGCATCGAGGGAGCCTCCTGGAGGCAAGTCTCCCTTCACTCTTGACTGCTCTCTCTCAATAATCTCCTTCTGATCTGGCTATTTATGCACCTCTGTATGTCATTGGTGTTCTTCTAATTTGCAGGGATTATAGCAAGCAACCGTAGGTGGGTGAGTTCTTGTTTCTTGCATGAAATTGATCTACAGATTCCTCAATGCTTTGTTCATGACTTTGTTCTTGTTTTATCCTTTTTTTACTTTCAAGTTTTGATGCAATGGATATTGATTGTGGTAGTTAAGTGTAAACAATGTGACACTTATTTGATTTTTCATGATGGGTGGTACTCTCACTGCTTAGAGAAGAGAATGAAGGGTCGACATTTACAGTCATGCTGCCTTGCAGAATTCCTGCAAGAAGATGTACAGATAACAGGCAAAACTCCTGTAACAAAACTTTTAGTGTGTACTACATCGGTCTGACTGCTGAAATACCACACTTCGGAAAAAAGGCAAAAAAGTTTTACGGCTGAGGGATGGGAAGTATATACCAAAGAATGTAGTTTACAGTTTCCCTATTTGTTAATCAGCTAAGGTGTTTATTTGTTGGTTCCTGTCTGCAATGTATGTAATCAAGAATCAGGAAAGCATACCAGTATATTGCAATTCTAAAACTTGGAAAAATGAGAAGGATGCCCAAACCTACAGAGTTGTATTTAGCACTACATGTTGCCACTGGGTTATTCTGCCATGTAATGTTCTTATACAAATATGTTTTTTTTCAAACTTAAATTTCTCAGCATGATAGCCATATTTTTAACTAAAAATATATGCTCCCTTAACTGGTCTATACATGTTATACAAAATATGTTTTTTTTCAAACTCAGGTTTCTCAATGTGATAAACACATTTTCAATATAGCATGATTCAACATATGGGCTTTCTACTACCAATATTTAATATGTCCTTGCAAAATGAAACTATTTTCATCGACAACATGTCTTTAGCGGGTCTCTGCGCCATTTGGCGCAACCGGTCAACTAGTTCAATTATGTTATGGGAGACACGTTGGATCAATGTGAATACTTTAGGGATTATCGCTTGACACAAAAAGGGAAACTATTATGGGATCTTATTTATATGTTGTATTGGTATGCTAGGCAACTATGCTTGAGATATGATTATACTTGTTGCTCTAGGATGAAGGCTCCACACCTTCTCATTTCATGCAAATTTAATGATGATAAAACCTTGGCTTCTTATGCTAATGGTATATATGATTACTATGATGTGGAACAAATAGAAGAATTTATTGCTTTTATGGATGCTTGTGAGATTTAATTTGTGTTTAAAGATTTTGACGATTTTGATGATTTAGTTTATTGACCTGAAAATTTTTCTATACTTAAATATTGTTATGAGAATTATGAATACAATTCCAATATTGATGCATTTATTGAGAAAGTCTTCGCTGTCTAAGAAGAGACTAATATTTTGCAGGAAGCTATGAAAGAAGAAACTGATGAAACGGTGATCTCATTGGATGAAAAAGATGATGAGGAGAGCGAAGAACAAAAGGAGGAAGAGCGGATTAGCTACCCGTGCCCACATTCTAATAAGAGTAACTCTTCAACTCATACATTTTTTAATTCCCCTTCGTGCTTACCGAAGGATGATTGCTATAATGATTGTTATGATCCCATTGATTCTCTTGAAATATTCCTTTTTGATAATGCTTGCTATGCTTGTGGCCAAGATGCCAATAGAATGATGCTTATGGAGATGAATTTGCTACAGTTCCTTATGATAAACATGAAATTGTTGCTATTGCACCCACGCATGATAGTCCTATTATCCTTTTCAATTCTCCCAACTACACTATGTCGGAGAAGTTTGTGCTTATTGAGGACTATATTGAGGTGTTGCCTTTTACCGTTGCACACGATGATTTTGATAGATATAATATGCATGTGCTTGCTGCTCCTACTTGCAATTATTATGAGAGAGGAACTATATCTTCACCTCTCTATGTTTCCAACACGATAAAATTGCAAGAAACTGCTTATACTATGCCTTGGCCTTTACTTGGTGTGCATGAATTGTTCTTTTATGACATGCCGATGCATAGGAAGAGAGTTAGACTTCGTTGTTGCATGATATATGTTACTTTGTGCTCACTACTAAATTACAAATCATTGTTAATTAAAATTGGCTTTGATATAGCTTGGGATCCGGGTGAATCTATTGCTTGAGCACTATATGCCTAGCTTAATGGCTTTAAAAGGAAGCGCTGCCAGGGAGACAACCCGGAAGTTTTAGAGAGTCATTTATTTCTGTTGAGTGCTTTTATATTGTTTAAAAACAAAAAAAATAAAGAGGGGAACCCAAGACTTTTCAAAAAAAAGAAAGTGAAAGTGAGAAAGACCAGCATTGTTGAAGTGGGAGAGCTCCTTGAACTTTGTTCATGCTAATGGAAACTTTGTGAATCTTAATTACAGAAATTTTTCATCAAAAATAATTACCCCCTTGTACAGTTTCATTGTATTATAAAAATAATGTGCTAAGGTTTGCCTTTAGGATGTTTACAATGCTTGTTGGTTTGTACGGTGCAGGACAGAAACTTTGGCTATAGTGCATGATTTCAAATTTTTACCTGGAATGTCAAATGGTTCTGATTCTTTTTGCACTGTCTTTCTGTACAAATTGTTTATTTTTTCTAATTTTGGTAGAATTTTTGGGGTAAATAAGTATGGTGAATGTTCAGATTGCTATAGACTGTTCTGTTTTTGACAGATTCTGTTTTTGATGCATAGTTTGCTTGTTTTGATGAAACTATCAATTTCTATCAGTGCCATGGAAAAGTTAAATTACAGTACACACAATGCAAAATCAAAATATGAATTGGTTTGCAACAATACTTAAAGTAGTGATTTGCTTTGTTATACTAACGGATCTTACTGAGTTTTCTGTTGAAGTTTTGTGTGGATGAAGTGTTTGATCGAGGAGGTCTCGATATGAGGAAAAGGAGAGGCAGGAGCTCAATCTTGGGGATGCCCAAGGCACCCCAAGTAAATATTCAAGGATACTCAAGCATCTAAGCTTGGGGATGCCCCAGAAGGCATCCCCTCTTTCTTCAACAAGTATCGGTATGTTTTCGTATTTGTTTCGTTCATGCGATATGTGCAAGTCTTGGAGCATCTTTTGCATTCAATTTTCATTTTTCTTTTATGCACCATGCTGGTATGAGATAGTCCTTGGTTGATTTATAGAATGCTCATTGCACTTCACTTAAATCTTTTGAGTATGGCTTTATAGAATGCTTCATGTGCTTCACCTATATCTTTTGAAGTTTGGATTGCCTGTTTCTCTTCACATAGAAAACCACTATGTGTAGAATGCTCTTTTGCTTCACTTATATTTGTTAGAGCGTGGGCATATCTTTTGTAGAAAGAATTGAACTCTCTTGCTTCACTTATATCTATTTAGAGAGATGACAGGAATTGGTCATTCACATGGTTAGTCATAAAATCCTACATAAAACTTGTGGATCACTGAATATGATATGTTTGATTCCTTGCAATAGTTTTGCAATATAAAGGTGGTGATATTAGAGTCATGCTAGTGGGTGACTGTGGATTAGTAGAAATACTTGTGTTGAGGTTAGTGATTCCTGTAGCATGCATGTATGGTGAACCGTTATGTGATGAAGTTAGAGCATGATTTATTTATTGATTGCCTTCCTTATGAGTGGCGGTCGGGGACGAGCGATGGTCTTTTCCTACCAATCTATCCCCCTAGGAGCATGCACGTAGTACTTTGTTTTGATGGCTAATAAATTTTTGCAATAAGTATGTGAGTTCTTTATGACTAATGTTGATTCCATGGATTATACGCACTCTCACCCTTCCATCATTGCTAGCCTCTTCGGTACCGTGCATTGCCCTTTCTCACCTCGAGAGTTGGTGCAAACTTCGCCGGTGCATCCAAACCCCGTGATATGATACACTCTGTCACACATAAGCCTCCTTATATCTTCCTCAAAACAGCCACCATACCTATCTATCATGGCATTTCCATAGCCATTCCAAGATATATTGCCATGCAACTTCCATCATCATCATATACATGACTTGAGCTTTCATTGTCATATTGCTTTGCATGATCGTAAGATAGCTAGCATGATGTTTTCATGGCTTGTCCATTTTTTGATATCTTTGCTATGCTAGATCATTGCACATCCCGGTACACCGCCAGAGGCATTCATATAGAGTCATATCTTTGTTCTAGTATCGAGTTGTAATATTGAGTTGTAAGTAAATAAAAGTGTGATGATCATCATTTATAGAGCATTGGCCCAGTGAGGAAGGGATGATGGAGACTATGATTCCCCCACAAGTTGGGATGAGTCTCCGGACTTTATGAAAAATAAAAGAGGCCAAAGAAGCCCAAATAAGAAAAAGGCCAAAGAAGCCCACCAAAAAAATAAAAAAATGAGAGAAAAAGAGAGAAGGGGCAATGTTACTATCCTTTTACCACACTTATGCTTCAAAATAGCACCATGTTCTTCATATAGAGAGTCTCTTGAGTTATCACTTTCATATACTAGTGGGAATTTTCATTATAGAACTTGGCTTGTATATTCCGATGATGGGCTTCCTCAAATGCCCGAGGTCTTCATGAGCAAGCAAGTTGGATGCACACCCACTTAGTTTTTAGTTTGAGCTTTCATACACTTATAGCTCTTAGTGCATCCGTTGCATGGCAATCCCTGCTCCTCACATTGACATCAATTGATGGGCATCTCCATAGCCCGTTGATTAGCCGCGTCGATGTGAGACTTTCTCCCTTTTTGTCTTCTCCACACAAACCCCACCATCATATTCTATTCCATCTATAGTGCTATATCCATGGCTCACTTTCATGTATTGCGTGAAAGTTGAAAAGGTTTGAGAATGTCAAAAGTATGAAACAATTCCTTGGCTTGTCATCGGGGTTGTGCATGATTTGAATATTTTGTGTGATGAAGATGGAGTATAGCCAGACTATATGATTTTCTAGGGATAACTTTCTTTGGCCATGTTGTTTTGAAAAGACATGATTGCTTTATTAGTACGCTCGAAGTATTATTGTTCTTATGTCAAATGGTAGACTATTGCTTTGAATCACTCGTGTCTTAATATTCATGCCAGGATTAGTCATATGATCAAGATTATGCTAGGTAGCATTCCATATCAAAAATTATCTTTTTTACCATTTACCTACTAGAGGACGAGCAGGAATTAAGCTTGGGGATGCTGATACGTCTCCGTCGTATCTATAATTTTTGATTGTTCCATGCCAATATTCTACAACTTTCATATACTTTTGGCAACTTTTTATATTATTTTTAGGACTAACATATTGATCCAGTGCCCAGTGCCAGTTCTTGTTTGTTGCATGTTTTATGTTCTGCAGAAACCCAATATCAAATGGAGTCCAAACGGGATAAAAACGGAGGGAGAATATTTTTGGAATATTTATGATTTTTGGGAAGAAAAACCAACGCGAGACGGTGCCCAAGGGGGCCACGAGGCGGGGGGCGCGCCCTAGGAGGGCAGGCGCACCCCTGACCCTCGTGGGCACCCCGTAAGGCGGTTGGCTCTCTTATTTTACCGCAAGAAAGCTAATTTTTAGAGAAAAATCTGGGTGAAAGTTTCAATCCAATCGGAGTTACGAATCTCCGGATATAAAAGAAGCGGTGAAAGGGCAAAATCCCAGAGCGTAGAAACAGAGAGAGACAGAGAGATAGATCCAATCTCGGAGGGGCTCTCTCCCCTCCCACTCCATGGGAGCCAAGGACCAGAGGGGAAACCCTTCTCCCATCTAGGGAGAAGGTCAAGGAAGAAGAAGGGGGGCTCTCTCCGCCTTGCTTTCGGTGGCGCTGGAACGCCACTGGGGGCCATCATCATCACCGCGATCTTCACCAACACCTCCGCCATCTTCACCAACATATCCATCACCTTCCCCCATCTATATTCAGCGGTCCACTCTCCCCCACCCCGCTGTACCCTCTACTTGAACATGGTGCTTTATGCTTCATATTATTATCCAATGATGTGTTGCCATCCTATGATGTCTGAGTAGATTTTCGTTGTCCTATCGGTGATTGATGAATTGCTATGATTGGTTTAATTTGCTTGTGGTTATGTTGCTGTCCTATTGTGCCCTCCATGTCGCACAAGCGTGAGGGATTCCCGTTGTAGGGTGTTGTAATATGTTCATGATTCTCTTATAGTGGGTTGCTTGAGTGACAGAAGCATAAACCCGAGTAAGGGTGTTGTGGCGTAAGGGATAAAGGGGACTTGATACTTTAATGCTATGCTTGGGTTTTACCTTAATGATCTTTAGTAGTTGCGGATGCTTGCTTGAGTTCCAATCATAAGTGCATACGATCCAATAAGAGAAAGTATGTTAGCTTATGCCTCTCCCACATAAAACTTGCTATCGGTCTAGTAAAGTAGTCAATTGCTTAGGGACAATTTCACAACTCCTACCACCACTTTTCCACACTCGCTTTATTTACTTTATTGCTTCTTTATCTAAACAGCCTCTAGTTTATATTTACGTTCTCTTTATTATATTGCAAACCTATCCAACAACACCTACAAAGTACTTCTAGTTTCATACTTGTTCTAGGTAAAGCGAACGTCAAGCATACGTAGAGTTGTATCGGTGGTCGATAGAACTTGAGGGAATATGTGTTCTACCTTTAGCTCCTCGTTGGGTTCGACACTCTTACTTATCGAAAGAGGCTACAGTTGATCCCCTATACTTGTGGGTTATCACAAGCCCTCGATGCTCCATGCAAGTTCCACAGTGGCGCGAAGCCATCCAACCACACAACTCGGTAGTGCAGCTGGCTCACCCGAATCACCAAGGGTAGATTATTGAACCCAAATTTATAGATTCGACACAAGGGGAGCCAAGGATATTTGAAGGTATTAGCAGCTGAGTTGTCAATTCAACCACACCTGGAGATTAATTATCTGCAGCAAAGTGATTAGTAGCAGAGTACTATGATAGTTTTGATGATAGGAGCAGTAGCAACGGTAACAATAATAGTGATAGTAGTGATTTTGTAGCAGTAACGATAGCAGTAGCAACAATAGTAACTTAGCGAGAACAATATAAGATAAATTCGTAGGCATTGGATCGGTGACTTGTTGGATGATATTCATCATGAGACAGTCATAACCTAGGGCGATACGGAACTAGCTCCAATTCATAAATATAATGTAGGCATGTATTCCGTAAATAGTCATACATGCTTATGGAAAGAACTTGCATGGCATCTTTTGTCCCACCCTCCCGTGGCAGCGGGGTCCTATTGAAAACTAAGGGATATTAAGGCCTCCTTTTAATAGAGAAACAAAACAAAGCATTAACACACGGTGAATACGTGAACTCCTCAAACTACGGTCATCACCGGGAGTGGTCCTGACTATTGTCACTCCGGGGTTACCGCATCATAACACGTAGTAGGTGACTATAACTTGCAGATCGGATCAAGAACATGGATATAATGGTGATAACATAAACGGTTCAGATATGAAATCATGGCACCCGGGCCCAAAGTGACAAGCATTAAGCATGGCAAAGTCATAGCAACATCAATCTCAGAACATAGTGGATACTAGGGATCAGTCCCTCACAAAACTAACTCGATTACATGATGAATCTCATCCAACTCCTCACCGACCAGCGAGCCTACGGAGGAATTACTCACTGCCGGTGGGGAGCATCATGGAATTGGCGATGGAGATGTGTTGGTGATGACGAAGATCAAAGATCCCCCTCTCCGGAGCCCCAAACGGACTCTAGATCTGGCCTCCCGATGAAGAACAGGAGACGACGGCCGTTCCATCTCGTGAAACGCGATAATTCTTTCTGCCTGACTTTTTTCTAGAATAATGTGATTTCATAGCGTCGGTTTCAGGGTCGGCAGGGCCACCAGGTGGGGACAACCCACCGGGGCATGCCTGGGGGGGGCAGGCGCGCCCTGGTGGGTTGCGCCCACCCAAGTGCCCCCCTCAGGTAGCTCTTGGCTCCAGAAATTCTCTTTATTGATATAAAAAATACTCGCAAAGTTTTGTTCCATTCCGAGAACTTTTATTTCTGCACAAAAACAACACCATGGTAGTTCTGCTGAAAAGAACGTCTGTCTGGGGTTAGTTTCACTCAAATCATGCAAATTAGAGTCCAAAACAAGAGGAAAAGCGTTATGAAAAGTAGATACATTGGAGACATATCACTGGGCGTCATGGAGAAGCAACTCCAGGCCAACCGGACTGTGTTCCATGGCGTTGTCCCTGGGCTTTCCTGCTCTCCAATCGGCAAGATCAATATTGACGTCCTGTTCGGCAAGAAGACCCACTTTCGTTGTGAGCCTATCTGGTTCGAGGTGGTCCACTTGGACAACCCCTACCACGCTGATACGTCCATTTTGCATCATGCTTTTATATCGATATTTCTTGCATTATGGGATGTTATTACACGTTATGTCACAATACTTATGGCTATTCTCTCTTATTTTACAAGGTTTAACATGAAGAGGGAGAATGCCAGCAGCCGGGATTCTGGGCTAGAAAAGGAGCAAATATTGGAGACCTATTCTGCACAGCTCCAAAAGTCCTGAAACTCCACGAAAGTCATTTTTGGAATTAATAAGAATTATTCAGTGGAAGAAATACCTGAGGGGGGCCACCCACCGTCCACGAGGGTGGGGGGCGCACTCACCCTTACAGGGTGGGCCCCTGCCCCGTGGGCCCCCTTGCAGCCCTCTGGTGGCCATCTTCTGCTATATGAAGTCTTTTACCCTGGAAAAAATAAATCATAAGCAAGCTTACGGGAGGAAACTCCGCCTCCACGAGGCGGAACCTTGGCGGAACCAATCTAGGGCTCCGGCGGAGCTGTTCTGCCAGGAAAACTTCCCTCCGGGAGGGGGAAATCATCGCTGTCATCGTCACTAACGATCCTCTCATTGGGAGGGGGTCAATATCCATCAACATCTTCACCAGCAGCATCTCCTCTCAAACCCTAGTTCATATCTTGTATCCAATCTTTGTACCAAAACCTCAGATTGGTACCTGTGGGTTGCTAGTAGTGTTGATTACTCCTTGTAGTTGATGCTAATTGGTTTATTTGGTGGAAGATCATATATTCAGATCCTTAATACATATTAATACTCCTCTGATCATGAACATGAATATGCTTTGTGAGTAGTTACGTTTGTTCACGAGGACATGGGTGAAGTCTTGCTATTAGTAGTCATGTGAATTTGGTATCCTTTTGATATTTTGATGAGATGTATGTTGTGTATCCTCTAGTGGTGTTATGTGAACGTCGACTACATGACACTTCACCATTATTTAGGCCTAGAGGAAGGCATTGGGAAGTAATAAGTAGATGATGGGTTGCTAGAGTGACAGAAGCTTAAACCCTAGTTTATAAGTTGCTTCGTAAGGGGATGATTTGGATCCATATGTTTCATGTTCTGGTTAGGTTTACCTTAATACTTCTTTCATAGTTGTGGATGCTTGCAATAGGGGTTAATCATAAGTGGGATGCTTGTCCAAGAAAGGACAGCACCCAAGCACCGGTCCACCCACATATCAAAGTAACGAACGCGAATCATATGAGCGTGATGAAAACTAGCTTGACGATAATTCCCATGTGTCCTCGGGAGCACTTTTCTCATTATAAGAACTTGTCCAGGCTTGTCCTTTGCTACAAAAATGATTGGGCCACCTTGCTGCACTTTATTTACTTTCATTTCTTGTTACCCGTTACAAATTATCTTATCACAAAACTATCTGTTACCTACAATTTCAGTGCTTGCAGAGAATACCTTACTGAAAACCGCTTGTCATTTCCTTCTGCTCCTCATTGGGTTCGACACTCTTACTTATCGAAAGGACTAGATCCCCTACACTTGTGGGTCATCAAGACTCTTTTTTGGCGCCTTTGCCGGGGAGTGAAGCGCCTTTGGTGAGTGGAACTTGGTAAGGAAAAATTTATATAGTGTGCTGAAATTTAGTGTCACTTGTTACTATGGAAACTAATCCTTTGAGGGGCTTGTTCGGGGTATCTTCACCCTGACCAGTAGAGCAAAGAGTTTCTCCTCGACCTACCGAACCTACTAAAATTTTTTACTTTGAAATTCCTTCGGGTATGATAGAGAAACTGCTAGCTAATCCCTTTGCAGGAGATGGAACATTGCATCCCGATTTACACCTTATCTATGTGGATGAAGTTTGTGGATTATTTAAGCTTGCAGGTATGCCCGATGATGTTGTTAAGAAGAAGGTATTTCCTTTATCTTTGAAGGGAGATGCATTGACATGGTATAGGCCATGTGATGATATAGGATCTTTGGACTATAAACAACTGAATTGGAATTTCACCAGAAGTTCTATCCTATGCATCTTGTTCATCGTGATCGTAATTATATATATAATTTTTGGCCTCGCGAAGGAGAAAGTATCGCTCAAGCTTGGGGGAGGCTTAAGTCAATGTTATATTCATTCCCCAACCCTGAGCTCTCAAGAGAAATGATTATTCAAAAAAATTATGCTCGACTTTCTCTCAATGATCGCACCATGCTCGATACTTCTTGTGCTGGTTCTTATATGCTGAAGTCTATTGAATTCAAGTGGGACTTATTGGAAAGAATTAAACGCAACTCTGAAGACTAGGGTTTCGACGATGGTAAGGAGTCAGGTATGACGCCTAAGTTTGATTGTGTTAAGTCTTTTATGGATACCGATGCTTTTCGTGGATTTAGCACTAAATATGGACTTGACTCTGAGATAGTAGCTTCTTTCTGTGAATCATTTGCTACTCACGTTGATCTCCCTAAGGAGAAATGGTTTAAATATAATCCTCCTACCGAAGTAAAAATAGTTGCACCTGTTACAGTTGAAGAAAAGACCATCACTTATAATGATCCTATTGTTCCTACTACTTATGTTGAGAAACCACCTTTCCCTCTTAGGATAAAGGATCATGCTAAAGCTTCAACTGTGGTTATTAAGAGTAATACTAGAACACCTACACCACCTGAGCAAATTAGAGCTAAACCTAATATTTCTATGGTTAAAGGTCTCTTGGCTGATAATATTGATGGGCATGTTATTTATCTCTGTGATGAAGCTGCTAATATTGCTAGACCCAATGCTAAGATACATAGACCTGTTGTAGGCATGCATGTTATTTCTGTTAAAATAGGGGATCATTGTTATCATGGCTGATGTGATATGGGTGCTAGTGCTAGTACAATACCTTTTTCCTTATATGAAGAAATTATGCATGATATTGCACCTGCTGAGTTAGAAGATATTGATGTTACAATTAAGCTTGCCAATAGAGATACTATTTCACCATTTGGGATTGTTAGAGATGTTGAAGTCTTGTGTGGGAAAGTTAAATATCCTGCTGATTTTCTTGTTCTTGGTTCCCCACCAGATAGCTTTTGTCCCATTATATTTGATAGACCCTTCTTGAATACTGTTAATGCTAAGATTGATGTGAAAATGATGTTGTTACAATTGGCTTAGGGGATTTGAAACATGAGTTTAATTTTGCTAAATTCCGTAGACAACCCCATGATAAAGAATTGCCTAGTAAGGATGAAATTACTGGTCTTTCTTCTATTGTCGTGCCTCCTTCTGATCCTTTAGAACAATATTTGCTAGACCATGAAAATGATATGTTTATGAATGAAAGAAGGGAGATAGATGAAGCATTCTTTAAACAGGGTCCTATTCTGAAGCACGACTTACCTATTGAAATCCTAGGGGATCCCCCTCCACGCAAGGGTGATCCCGTGTTTGAGCTTAAACTATTACCTGATACTCTCAAATATGCTTATCTTGATGAAAAGAATATATATCATGTTATTATTAGTTCTAACCTTTCAGAGCAGGAAGAGGAAAGATTATTGAAAACTCTAAAGAAGCATGGTTCTGCTATTGGATATACTCTTGATGATCTTAAGGGCATTAGTCCCACTCTATGCCAACACAAAATAAAATTGGAAGAAGACGCTAAACCAGTTAGGGATCATCAACGACGGTTAAATCCTAAAATGAAAGAAGTGGTAAGAAAGGAAATACTAAAGCTCCTTGAGGCAGGTATAATTTATCCCGTTGCTGATAGTTAGTGGGTAAGTCCTGTCCATTGTGTCCCTAAGAAGGGAGGTATTATGGTCGTTCCTAACGATAAAGATGAATTGATCCCGCAAAGAATTATTACAGGTTATAGGATGGTAATTTATTTCCACAAATTAAATAAAGCAACTAAGAAAGATCATTACCCTTTACCTTTTATTGATCAAATGCTAGAAAGACTATCCAAACATACACATTTCTGCTTTCTAGATGGTTATTTTGGTTTCTCTCAAATACCTGTGTCAGCGGACGATCAAGCAAAGACTACTTTTACTTGCCCTTTTGGTACTTTTGCTTGTAGATGTATGACTTTTGGTTTATGTAATGCACCTGCTACCTTTTAAAGATGCATGATGGCTATATTCTCTGACTTTTGTGAAAAGATTTGTGAGGTATTCATGGATGATTTCTCCGTTTATGGATCCTCTTTGATGATTGCTTGAGCAACCTTGATCGAGTTTTGCAGACATGCGAAGATACTAGTCTTGTTTTGAATTGGGAGAAGTGCCACTGTATGGTTAATGAAGGCATTGTCTTGGGGCATAAAATTTCTGAAAGAGGTATTGAAGTTGATAAAGCTAAAGTTGATGCTATTGAAAAGATGCCGTGTCCCAAGGACATTAAAGGTATACGAAGTTTCCTCGGTTATGCCGGTTTTTATAGGAGGTTCATTAAGGACTTTTCTAAAATCTCTAGGCCTCTGACTAATTTATTGCAAAAAGATATTCCTTTTGTCTTCGATGATGATTGTGTAGAAGCATTTGAAATACTTAAGAAAGCTTTGATTTCTGCACCTATTGTTCAGCCACCTGATTGGAATTTACCCTTTGAAATTATGTGTGATGCTAGCGATTATGGTGTAGGTGCTGTTCTAGGGCAAAGAGTTGATAAGAAACTAAATGTTATTCAATATGCTAGTAAAACTCTAGACACTGCTCAAAGAAATTATGCTACTACTGAAAAAGAATTCTTAGCAGTTGTATTTGCATGTGATAAGTTCAGACCTTATATTGTTGATTCTAAAGTAACTATTCACACTGATCATGCTGCTATTAAATATCTTATGGAAAAGAAAGATGCTAAACCTAGACTTATTAGATGGGTTCTCTTGCTCCAAGAATTTGATTTGCATATTATTGATAGAAAGGGAGCTGAGAACCCCGTTGCAGACAACTTGTCTAGGTTAGAGAATGTTCTTGATGACCCACTACCTATTGATGATAGCTTTCCTGATGAACAATTAGCGGTCATAAATGCTTCTCGTACTGCTCCATGGTATGCTGATTATGCTAATTACATTGTTGCTAAATTTATACCACCTAGTTTCACATACCAGCAAAAGAAAAAGTTCTTTTATGATTTAAGACATTACTTCTGGGATGACCCACACCTTTATAAAGAAGGAGTAGATGGTGTTATTAGACGTTGTGTACCTGAGCATGAACAAGAACAGATCCTATGCAAGTGTCACTCGGAGGTATATGGAGGACACCACGCTGGAGATAGAACTGCACATAAGGTATTGCAATCCGGTTTTTATTGGCCTACTCATTTCAAAGATGTCCGTAAGTTTGTCTTGTCTTGTGATGAATGTCAAAGAATTGGTAATATTAGTAGACGTCAAGAAATGCCTATGAACTATTCTCTTGTTATTGAACCATTTGATGTTTGGGGCTTCGATTATATGGGACCTTTTCCTACCTCTAATGGATATACACATATTTTAGTTGTTGTTGATTATGTTACTGAGTGGGTAGAAGCTATTCCAACTAGTAGTGCTGATCATAACACCTCTATTAAGATGCTTAAAGAAGTTATTTTTCCGAGGTTTGGAGTCCCTAGATATCTTAATGACTGATGGTGGTTCACATTTTATTCATGGTGCTTTTCGTAAAATGCTTGCTAAGTATGATGTTAATCATAGAATTGCATCTCCATATCATCCACAGTCTAGTGGTCAAGTAGAGTTGAGTAATAGAGAGCTCAAACTAATTTTGCAAAAGACTGTTAATAGATCTAGAAAGAATTGGTCCAAGAAACTTGATGATGCATTATGGGCCTATAGAACTGCATATAAGAATCCTATGGGTATGTCTCCATATAAAATGGTTTATGGAAAAGCATGTCACTTACCTCTCGAACTTGAACATAAGGCATATTGGGCCACTAAAGAGCTCAATTATGATTTCAAACTTGCCGGTGAGAAGAGGTTATTTGACATTAGCTCACTTGACGAATGGAGAACCCAGGCATATGAGAATGCCAGGTTGTTTAAAGAAAAAGTTAAAAGATGGCATGACAAAAGGATACAAAAGCGTGAGTTTAACATAGGTGATTATGTTTTGCTTTTCAACTGTTATTCAAGATTTTTTGCAGGAAAACTTCTCTCTAAATGGGAAGGTCCCTATGTTATCGAGGAGGTCTATCGTTCTGGTGCCATAAAAATCAACAACTTCGAAGGCACAAATCCGAAGGTTGTGAACGGTCAAAGAATTAAACATTATATCTCAGGTAATCCTATAAATGTTGAAACTAATATTATTGAAACCGTGACCCTGGAGGAATACATAAGAGACACTTTCTAGAATGTTTCAGACTCCGAAAAGGAATAGGTATGTGGTACGGTAAGTAAACCGACTCCAAATCAGTTCTAGTAGACATTTTTCTCCATTTTGGAATATTTAAGAAAATAGAAAAATAAGAAGTAGTCCGGGAAGGACACGAGGCATCCACGAGGGTGGAGGGTGCGCCCTACCTTACTGGGCGCGCCCCCCTACCTCGTGGGCACCTCGTTTGCTCTCCGGACTCCGTTTTCTTGCATGATACTTCTCTCGGTCAGTAAAAATTCATTATATAATCTCCCGAAGGTTTTGACCACCGTATCACGCAAAAATCTTCTGTCTTTTTTTCGAGCTGTTTATCTGACAGATCTAGAGCATCATGATGGTACACTCCTCCAACAATGAAGACAAGGATGCTTGTCTATTGAAGATAGAGCTGAAGAGAGAAGAACCTGAGGAGATCAACAAGTATTAAGGGATCAAGAAGGCCATGGAGGATCAAGCTCCGGTGGCAGAAGAAGAAAACATCCCTCAACCTCTTCCTAACCTCTGTACCCCAACTGAGACTGAAGCTTTCAAGATGATTGAGTTAGCTCGCATACAAAACAAGTATCTCACACAGGAAAATCTTTTGTTGAAGGATCATATCGTCGCACTTAAGGGCATTATCCGCAAATTGGAAGAGCTTCTATGCTTGATGTGCGACTATCCATCATCATCACCACCTTCTTCACCAGCAAAGGAGACATAATCACATGGGTATGGGCAGTCCCCTTGGCAACTGCCAAGCTTGGGAGAGTTGCCCCGGTATCGTATCACCATCGCACTCCTATATTTACCGTTTTACTTAGTTCGATCCTTTTGGTAATATCTTGATCTAGTAGAATAAAGTTCCGGTATGAATTAGTTTTGAGTTTTGCTTTGTGATTCCTCTATGTAATCGAGTCCGTGGGCTATATATAATAAAGATTAGTGTTGAGTCAAGGATTGCTATCTTGCCATGATCTTAAGTGCATAAAATAATAAAAAGAATAGAAGAGATCATATTGATCTTATGGATAGTAATGACTTCACACATAGAGAGTATGATGCTTAAAAGTGTTGAGAGTTGGCAAACGTAGTTTTGGTCATCGTTGCAATTAATAGAAAGTAATAAAGAAAGAGAGGTTTTTACATATAGATATACTATCTTGGACATCTTTTATGATTGTGAGCACTCATTAAAGTATGACATGCTAAAGATTTGATGTTGGACAAGGAAGACAACGTAATGGGTTATGTTTTCTCACATCTCAGTTAAAGTATATTGTCATGGATCATTCAAACATGTTGAGCTTGCCTTTCCCCCTCATGCTAGCCAAATTCCTTGCACCAAGTAGAGATACTACTTGTACTTCCAAATATCCTTAAACCCAGTTTTGCCATGAGAGTCCACCATACCTACCTATGGATTGAGTAAGATCCTTCAAGTAAGTTGTCATGTTGCAAGCAATAAAAATTGCTCTCTAAATATGTATGACTTATTAGTGCGGAGAAAATAAGCTTTATACGATCGTGTGATATGGAAGTAATAAAAGCGACGGACTGCATAATAAAGGTTCATATCACAAGTGGCAATATAAAGTGACGTTCTTTTGCATTAAGATTTCGTGCATCCAACCCAAAAAGCACATGACAACCTCTGCTTCCCTCTGCGAAGGGCCTATCTTTTACTTTATGTCTTTTACATTATGCAAGAGTCAAGGTGATCTTCACCTTTCCCTTTTTATTTTATCCTTTGGCAAGCACCTCGTGTTGGAAAGATCCTGATATATATATCCAATTGGATGTAAGTTAGCATGAACTATTATTGTTGACATTACCCTTGAGGTAAAACGTTGGGAGGCAACACTATAAGCCCCTATCTTTCTCTATGTCCGATTAAAACTCCAGAACCATAAGTATTGCGTGAGTGTTAGCAATTGTGGAAGACTACATGATGGTTCAGTATGTGGACTTGATGAAAAGCTCTTATGTTGACTCTTTCCTATGTTATGATAAATTGCAATTGCTTCAATGACTGAGATTATAGTTTGTTAGTTCTCAATGAAGTTTCTGAATCATACTTGACATTGTGAATAGATTGTTACTTGAGCATGAGAAATCATATGACAAAATATTTATATGTTGCTGTTATAAGAATGGTCATGATTCCCTCATGTCCGTATTTTATTTTTATCAACACCTCTACCTCTAAACATGTGGACATATTTCTTGATATCGGCTTCCGCTTGAGGACAAGCGAGGTCTAAGCTTGGGGGAGTTGATACGTCCATTTTGCATCATGCTTTTATATCAATATTTATTGCATTATGGGCTATTATTACACGTTATGTCACAATACATATGGCTATTCTCTCATATTTTACAAGGTTTAACATGAAGAGGGAGAATGCCGACAGTCGGGATTCTTGGCTGGAAAAGGGGCAAATATTGGAGACCTATTCTGCACAGCTCCAAAAGTCCTGAAACTCCACGAAAGTCATTTTTGGAATTAATAAGAATTATTTAGCGGAAGAAATACCTGAGGGGGGCCACCCACCGTCCACGAGGGTGGGGGGCGCACCCACCCTTACAGGGTGCGCCCCCTGACAGCCCTCTGGTGGCCATCTTCTTCTATATGAAGTCTTTTACCCTGGAAAAAAAAATCATAAGCAAGCTTACGGGAGGAAACTCCGCCGCCACGAGGCGGAACCTTGGCGGAACCAATCTAGGGCTCCGGCGGAGCTGTTCTGCCAGGGAAACTTCCCTCCGGGAGGGGGAAATCATCGCTGTCATCATCACTAACGATCCTCTCATTGGGAGGGGGTCAATATCCATCAACATCTTCACCAGCAGCATCTCCTCTCAAACCCTAGTTCATCTCTTGTATCCAATCTTTGTACCAAAACCTCAGATTGGTACCTGTGGGTTGCTAGTAGTGTTGATTACTCCTTGTAGTTGATGCTAATTGGTTTATTTGGTGGAAGATCATATGTTCAGATCCTTAATGCATATTAATACTCCTCTGATCATGATCATGAATATGCTTTATGAGTAGTTACGTTTGTTCCTGAGGACATGGGTGAAGTCTTGCTATTAGTAGTCATGTGAATTTGGTATTCGTTAGATATTTTGATGAGATGTATGTGTTCTATCCTCTAGTGGTGTTATGTGAACATCGACTACATGACACTTCACCATTATTTGGGCCTAGAGGAAGGCATTGGGAAGTAATAAGTAGATGATGGGTTGCTAGAGTGACAGAAGCTTAAACCCTAGTTTATAAGTTGCTTCATAAGGGGCTGATTTGGATCCATATGTTTCATGCTATGGTTAGGTTTACCTTAATACTTCTTTTGTAGTTGCGGATGCTTGCAATAGGGGTTAATCATAAGTGGGATGCTTGTCCAAGAAAGGACAGCACCCAAGCACCGGTCTACCCACATATCAAATTATCAAAGTAACGAACGCGAATCGTATGAGCGTGATGAAAACTAGCGTGACGATAATTCCCATGTGTCCTCGGGAGCGCTTTTCTCATTATAAGAACTTGTCCAGGCTTGTACTTTGCTACAAAAAGGATTGGGCCACCTTGCTGCACTTTATTTACTTTCATTGCTTGTTACCCGTTACAAATTATCCTATCACAAAACTATATGTTACCTACAATTTCAGTGCTTGCAGAGAATACCTTACTGAAAACCGCTTGTCATTTCCTTCTGCTCCTCGTTGGGTTCGACACTCTTACTTATCGAAAGGACTACGATGGATCCCCTACACTTGTGGGTCATCACACACGCTATTGGGTCGGCCAACATTAGCCAAGTTCATGATGGTTCCGCACTATGTGTACCTGAAGGGGAAGATGACGGGTACCAAGGGCATGATCACCATTGCTGGCGACTAGAAGAAGTCGCTCGAGTGTGCCGCCGCCAACTCCCGGATGGCCGAGCCCCTCGTCATTGCCGAAGAGAAGCGTCTCCTTGACCGGGTTTTGGCCATGTCAAGAAAGCAACCGGCCATGCCGACTGACCCAAAGGATGATGAGGGCGAGGGCTCCATCCAGCTGGCCAAGGAAACCAAGAAGATCATCTTGGACCCGTCGCACCCGAAGAAGTATGCTATCGTGGGGTCCAACCTCGAGAGAAAATAGGAAAGCGAGCTTGTGGACTTCCTCTACGAGAATCAAGATATCTTTGTGTGGTCCCCCAAGGACATGCCGGGTATTCTGAGGGAGTACGCCGAGCACAAGCTGCATGTGTGATCGGATGCTAAGCATGTCAAGCAACCCCTCCGCCGCTTATCAGAAGAGAAGAGAAGGATCGTTAGTGAAGAAATCGCCCGGCTTCTAGCAGCCGACTTCATCATGGAAGTGTTCTACCTGGACTGGCTTGCCAACCCAGTCCTCGTTTTGAAGAAAAACAACAAGTGGCGCATGTGTATCGATTACACGAGCCTCAACAAAGCCTGCCCCAAGGATCTGTTTTCCTTGCCCCAGATTGATCAAGTGATCGACTCCACGGTCGGCTGCAAGCTGCTGTCCATTTTGGACGCCTACTCCGGCTACCACCAGATCAAGTTGGACCCGGCCGATCAACTGAAGACCGCCTTCATCACCCCTTTCGGTGCTTTCTGATACATCACCATGACGTTCGGCTTAAGGAACAACGACGCCACCTTTCAGTGCTGCATGCAGAAGTGCCTCCTAAAGCAACTCGGCAGGAACGCCCACATCTATGTGGACTATATAGTGGTGAAGACAGAGAAGCGTGGCACCCTTTTGGAGGATCTCAAGGAGACATTCGCCAACCTACACCGTTTTCAGATCAAGCTCAACCCAGAGAAGTTTTTCTTTTCGAGTGCCAGACGGCTAGCTCCTCAGCTTCCTTTTTCTGAGCATGGGATAGAGTGCAACCCATAAAGATCAAGGCCACTGAGCGGATGAAGAGACCGACCAAGCTGCGGGACGTCCAGAAGTTCACTGGGTGCCTAGCATCTCTCAGCCGGCTAGGCAAGAAGACCCTCCCCTTGTACCAGCTAATGAAGAAGACCACATGCTTTGAGTGGACCGACCAGGCGGACGAGGCGTTCCTCCAGCTCAAGCGGATGCTGTCCACGCCGCCTATTCTGGTCGCTCTCGCTGCCAAGGAACCAATGCTCCTTTACATCACTGCCACCAACCGGGTCGTCAGCACGGTGATCGTCACCAAATGCCCAGAAGCCGGCAAGGCGCAGCCGGTCTAAAGGTCAGTCTAGTACTTGAGCGAAGTATTCTCCGCCTCCAAGCAGAACTACCCCCACTACCAGTAGATGTGCTACGGCGTGTACTTTGCTGCAAAGAAGCTGAAGCAGTACTTCCAGGAGCACTCCATCACAGTCGTCTACACCGCCCACCTTGTCGATATCATGGGCAACCGAGATGCCTCGGGCCGGGTGGCCAAGTGGGCCATAGAGCTGGCTCCCCACACCATCCTCTATCAGCCCCTCACTGCCATCAAGTCCCAAGTGATGGCCGACTTCCTTGTCACCTGGGCCGAGACCCAGTACCTGCTGCCAATGCCGGATTCCATGCATTGGCGGATGCACTTCGACGGCTCGAAGAGTGCACCGGTTTGGGAGCCGGCATCGTCCTCACCTCTCCCAAAGGCGACAAGCTGAAGTACACACTGCAGATCCACTTCGCCGCCTCCAACAACATAGCCGAGTACGAGACACTCATCCATGGGCTCCGGCTGGCCAAGGAGATCGGCATCCGCCGCATCTTGTGCTATGGTGACGTGGACCTTGTGCTCCAGCAGTCTTCTGCCGACTGGGCCACCAAGGACGCCAATATGGCCAGCTACCGCTTCCTTGTCCAGCAGATTAGCGGGCACTTCAACGGGTACGAGTCATCCATGTGCCACGGGCCGACAATGAAGCAGCCGATGCCTTGGCACATATTGGCTTCACCAGGCACGCCATTCCAGCCGGTGTCTCCCTTGATTGCCTGTGCAAGCCATCTATCAAACCTTTGCCAGAATCAGAATCCATCTTCATGACTGCTGATCCTAGAGCAGCCAGATCCGGCTCAGGGACTTCAGCTGCTGGCCTGGGGACTTCTGCAGGCGGCCCGGGAGCTACAACGCCTGAACCGGCCTGGGGACTCCAGCACCCGGCCCCAGGACTGTTGTAGCCGACACTGGGACTTCTATGACGCAACAAGGAGCGGACGGCTCCAACGCGCCGCCTCCTAACCCGGCCACTCTAACGTCGGTTGCTGTCATGACGGTGGTGGAAGCCCTGTCTTGGGCGTAGCCCATTCTCAACTTCCTGGTGAGCCGCGTGCTCCCACTCGACAAGGTGTTGGCCTGGCAGGTGCAACACTGGGCAGGTGCATACACGATCATCATCAGAGAGCTTGTCAGGCGCAGCGTGACCGGTGTTTTCCAGTGCTGCGTTGAGCCAGAGAAGGGCATTGCCATCCTCAGGGACATCCATGAAGGTGAATGTGTCCACCAAGCCGCCTCCAAAGCCCTCGTAGCCAAAGCCTTTTTCCATGGTTTCTTATGGTCGACTGCTCTGGACGACGCCAAGGAGTTTGTCCGGAAGTGCAAGGGGTGCCAGCGTTTCAGCACCAAGCAACACCAATCGGCCTCAGCCCTCAAGACCATTCCCATTGCTTGGCCGTTTGCCGTATGGGGGTTGGACATGGAGGGCCCATTCAAGACAGCACGCGGCGGCATGACCCAGCTGCTAGTTTCCATGGACAAGTTCACAAAGTGGATCGAGGCGAGACCGATCAAGTAGCTAAACGACCCCACAGCCATCACATTCATCACAGATATCACCATTCGATACGGCATCCCGCACATCATCATCACCGACAACGACACAAACGTCGCCAAAGGCGCCTTGGCTCGTTTCTGAGCGATGCAGGGTATCCTACTGGACCTTGCGTCAGTTTCTCACCCGCTGTCAAACAGCCAGGTGGAGCGGGCAAACGGCCTCATTCTATCTGGCATCAAGCCATGACTCATCGAGCCACTGGAGCGCTTGGCCGGCTGCTGGATCGAGGAGCTACCAGCCGTCCTTTGGAGTCTCCAAACCACGCCAAACAGATCAACCGGCTTCACACCTTTCTTCCTTGTGTACAGGGCTGAGGCCATCATCCCAAAGGATATCAAGTTTGACTCGCCTCGCGTAACCCTATACACGGAGGGGGAAGCAAAAGAGGCACATGAAGACGGTGTCGATCTGCTCGAAGAGGCCCAACTGCTAGCACTCAGTCGATCTGCCATCTACCAGCAGTGTTTGTGTCGCTACCACAACAAGAAGATCAAGCCGTGTGTTTTTCGTGAAGGTGACCTCGTACTCCTACTGATCCAGTGATCAACCGGCCAACAAAAGATCGCTGCTCCTTGGGAGGGACCCTACATTGCTAGCAAGGCCTTGGGAAACAATTCCTACTACCTAATCGACGCACAGAAGCCCAGGGCATGCAAGAGAGACAACCAGCGAAGAGTCGGAGCACCCATGGAACGTGAACCTTCTCCGCTCATTTTACAGTTGATGCAGTGTATGTACCACACTATCTTTTGTACTAAGTAAAGAAAACAGCTACCCCGAGGTGCACTCAGGGGCTACCTTTTTATCTCTATGATAAGATTCTACTATGAATGAATATTTATTCTTTCACCCTGCACGGGTCCGGTCAGCTGGCCTAAGGGCTCGCCAACTTGGTCCAAGTTGGCACCATTCAAAGTCGGCTCAGTAATGTGCCGACGCCAAAGCCCTCTCTTTGCCCCAGCCACAGCTTGCAGTGCGACTGTCCGGCTGGCAAGAGTTAAAGGCCGAAAACATTGTCCACATGAAAACGACTAAGGAAGAACGCTAATTCAGGTCAAGACGGCCTCTCACCTCCCCCGTTTGGCTGCTCAGCAGCCGGCCGGCCGGCTTCTCGCTTGACTAGCTATGCTTTAAGCGGCTGAAGTAATTTGCCTATTCTAAATGGCCAAGTCCCTGACCCGGCCACAGACCGCAGCGCAGCTATCCGGCTGGCAGGGCGGCAGCCAAAGAACATGACAAAGGAAAAAGCCAAAGAAAGCAAAGGCAAAATCGAGTTAGAACTCGGCAAAGCGCACAAACATGTGGGGAAAGTAAATTTATTTACATTGCAAAAGGCCCGCAACCGGCATTCATCAAAGTTCAAAATACATCCCAGTGGATGGAACTATGCACATATAACTTTGTTCTTGAATAACAAGATAGGAAAAATTTAAACAAGATAAGGGCCACCTAGGCCGGAGGCACTACGGGCTGCTCGGACAAGTTGACGGTGGCCGTAGCAACAGCTAGTGGGGCCTCCGGCTGGTTGGTCCCAGTCTGGTCGGCGGCGGTGGCCGACGTGGTCTCCCGCTGCTTGCCGGCTGGGGTTGGATCGGGCCGGTTCCGGCTGGTCACTCTGTCATCTGGCGCGACGCCGTCGCCTACATCGTCCTCATCCTCCTCCGCGGCCTCATCGCTGGAGGCGATCTCCTATGGCGGGTTGTCCGCCTCGTCCGGGTTCAGCCCGAACCAGGACGGGGGCACCTCAGTGCCGTCCTCGGCCCGCTCCGGGATGAAGACGTTGACGTCGGTGTACTCGGCGAGGGGCGACGCACGAATGGTGATCCCTTCACGCTTCGCCTCCAACTCCGGCGCCACCTCCTAGCGGAAGGTGGCCAGCTATGCCATGCTCACTCCCGGGTACCATGCCTTCACAAACTCCAGCGCCACCTTGGCGCCGGCCCATGCCGCGGTGTCTTTCCAGGCGTCGAGCCGCTCCCATGCTACTTCCAACCAGTCGGCAGTCCGGCTGGGAGTCTGGGGGACCCGCACGCCCGGCCAGAGTGCTTCCAAGACCCGCGACCAGGCGCACTAAAACCAGCGGAGCAGACGGCACGCTGCCTCAAGATGCAACTGAACGGTCGGGAACTATTCGCCAAAGTTCTGGGGCCGGTCCGGCGCAATCTCCACGCCCACATGTCTCTGTTGCTCGCGTTGCGCCTCAATCGCCTGGCCGATGGCACCGTAGTGGTCCGGGAAGTACTCCGTCCAAAAGAAGACAAAAGAATTTTAAGCCAGCTTCCTACGGTAGCCGGCAACTAACCAATTAAGAGAGAGAGAAGACCTACCTTCGAGCAGATCCTCAATCACCGAGTAGCCTTCCGACGGGTACTTATCCTTGTCGGCCGAGTGCTGGGACTCAAATTCGGCCTTGAGGCGCTCCTCCTCGTCCTTCAGCTGCTGGACCTGCTCCGCATGCCGGGTCACCTGGTCAGCCAGCTCCTTCTCGAGCCGGTTGCCCTCCGTGGCCACCTGGCTGCGCTCCAGCTCCTTGGCCTGGAGCTGGCCCTCGAGCTCATGCACGCAGCCCCACAGCTGGGCAGCAACCTCTGGAAGGACAAAGAAGAATCATCGGCAACAATATCAACTAAAGCAAAGAAGCTGCCGGAAAGATCCGGCCCGACTGCTCAGCAGTCGGCACAAATCTCGGGGGCTACACCCAGTGGGTGCGCTTGCGTGCCCCCACAGAAAGCCGGCCCACGCACCTCGGCTCCTCTGCAACTTGCCGGTCCAGTTGGCGAGCGTCTGGTTTTGGGAGTTCTAGGCGGCCGCTCGCAGGTTGTGTTAGTCCTGCATCAAGAACGACATTCAGAAACACGCCTTAAAGTTCCAACCTGCGTGCTCAGCAGCCGGCTTGGAACTCGGGGGCTACACCCAGTGGGTGCGCTGGCGCACCCGCACTGAAGGTCGCAAATGATAGCGTAGCAAGTCAAGAGCGTACCTGGATGGATGTCTGCATTGCTACCATCTCGCTCCTCGCCTTTAGGAGAGTGGCGCCATCGGCGGAGAACTTGTCCATGACATCCTGCATCGCGAGGTTCAGGGCGGCCGTGCCGGTCAGCAACATACAGCCCGGTGGGGCTGAACTCGTGGCCCCAGCATCAGCCTCCTGCGAGCTTGCGGCCCCAGTTTCCACCGGCCTCGGCTTGGAGGCCGCTCGCGCCTGGTGCAGGGTGCAAGGGGACACGGGCCATCATGGCCTGGCTCGTCACCAACCCGGTGCCGGCCAGCGACATCTCTGACCCTTTGGGGTGGCCGACACCTCGCTCGACAGCACGTGGTGCACGCTGGGCACCTCCGCCTCCGGGTGGGTGGAGTCAGCAACCTCCCTCTCTAGCACTGAGTGGTCGGCTCCGGCTGCTCGATTCGGCGCGTGGGCCTCCACCACCTGCATGTACGGCTACTCGAGATTAGCAGCCTCCGAGATCCCGCCACCAGCCGGATCCTCCGCGGCCTTGGCGTCGGCCTCCACCTGTGCCTTGGTCACCGCCTCCGCCTGCGCCGATGTTGTGGCTTGGATCTCCGGCTGCGTCGACGCGATGGCCTGGGCATCAGCATGCGCCTGTGCCATGGCCTCCTCCCGATCCTCCTGCGCCTCACACGCGTTGCTTTCCATCGCCTCCCGGAGAATGGTGACCGGATCCACATGCCGGGCGTCCTCGGAGCCATCTGCAGATCCGACTAGCGAGGCGGATGGGGTCTGAGATATGGAGATGGCGGCCCTGCACAACAAAGCAAACAAAGATGAGAAATTCGCATAGGGAAAGAAAAATGTAAAGATAGTGCAACTAATGTATTCACCTAGAAACCATTGGGCGCTCCTTCAGGACCCTCCGGATGGCTGCTGCCTTCGCGGCCTCTTACAGCTTGGTCGCGGACATCTGCTTGGCCTTCTTGAGTGGCTGATACGTCTCCATCGTATCTATAATTTTTTATTGTTCCATGCCAATATTCTACAACTTTCATATTCTTTTGGCATTTTTTATACTATTTTTTGGGACTAACATATTGATCCAGTGCCCAGTGCCAGTTCCTGTCTGTTGCATGATTTATGTTTCGCAGAAACCCCATATCAAATGGAGTCCAAACGGGATAAAAACAGACTGAGAATTATTTTGGAATATTTGTGATTTTTGGGAGGAAGAATCAACGCGAGACGATGCCCGAGGTGGCCACGAGATAGGGGCCCATGCCCACTTAAAGTGGGCGCGCCCCCATCCTCGTGGGCCACCCGTAAGGCGGTTGATGCCCTTCTTTGGCTGCAAGAAAGCTAATTTTTGGAAAATGATGTGGGCGAAGGTTTCAATCCAATCAGATTTACGGATCTCCAGATATAAAGGAAACGGTGCCAGGGCAGAATCCCAGAACGCAGAAACAGAGAGATAGATCCAATCTTGGAGGGGCTCTCGCCCCTCCAAAGCCATGGGAGCCAAGGACCAGAGGGGAAACCCTTCTCCCATCTAGGGAGGAGGTCGAGGAAGAAGAAGAAGACGGGGGGCTCTCCCCCCTTGCTTCCGGTGGCGCCGGAACGCCGCCGGGGGCCATCATCATCACCGCGATCTTCACCAACACCTCCATCATCTTCACCAACATCTCCATCACCTTCCCCCATCTATATTGAGCGGTCCAATCTCCCGCAACCCGCTGTACCCTCTACTTGAACATGGTGCTTTATGCTTCATATTATTATCCAATGATGTGTTGCCATCCTATGATGTCTGAGTAGATTTTCGTTGTCCTATTGGTGGTTGATGAATTGCTATGATTGATTTAATTTGCTTGTGGTTATGTTGCTATCCTATTGTGCCCTCCGTGTCCCGCAAGCATGAGGGATTCCCGCTGTAGGGTGTTGCAATACATTCATGATTCTTTTATGGTGGGTTGCTTGAGTGACAGAAGCATAAACCCGAGTAAAGGGATTGTTGGGTACGGGATAATGGGTACTTGATGCTTTAATGCAATGGTTGGGTTTTACCTTAATGAATCTTTAGTAGTTGCGGACGCTTGCTAGAGTCCCAATCATAAGTGCATATGATCCAAGAAGAGAAAGTATGTTAGCTTATGCCTCTCCCACATAAAACTTGCTATCGGTCTAGTAACGTAGTCAATTGCTTAGGGACAATTTCACAACTGCTACCACCACTTTTCCACACTTGCTATATTTACTTTATTGCTTCTTTATCTAAACAGCCCCTACTTTTTATTTACGTGCTCTTTATTATCTTGCAAACCTATCCAACAACACCTACAAAGTACTTCTAGTTTTATACTTGTTCTATGTAAAGCGAACATCAAGCATGCGTAGAGTCGTATCAGTGGCCGATAGGACTTGAGAGAGTATTTGTTCTACCTTTACCTCCTCGTTGGGTTCGACACTCTTACTTATTGAAAGAGGCTACAACTATCCCGTATACTTGCGGGTTATCAAGACCTTTTTCTGGCACCGTTGTCGGGGAGTCATAGCGTGGGGTGAATATTCTCGTGTGTGCTTGTTTGCTTTATCACTAAGTAATTTTTATTTGATGTTCTACGTTGTTCTCTATCTTTAGTTATGGATGTGGAACACGAAATACCAAAAACATTAGGTATACTTGCTACTCATGTAGATGGGGTAACTCCTAAAACCCTCGATTCTCATTGTGTGAAAGATATTATGTACTACTTTGATAATCCTGAGAAAACCCCATTCAACTTTATAATGTGAGACACGTTGGATCAACGTGAATACTTTAGGGATTATCGCTTGACACAAAAAGGGAAACTATTATGGGATCAATTTATTATGTTGCGTTGGTATGCCCGGGATCTATGCTTGAGATATGATATTACTTGTTGCTCTAGGATGAAGGCTCCACACCTTCCCTTTTCATGCAAATTTAATGATAATGAAACCTTAGCTTCTTATGCTAATGGTATATATGATTACTATGATGTGGAACAAATAGAAGAATTTGTTGCTTTTAAGGCTGACTATGAAATTGAATCTTTGTTTGAAAAGTATGAAGCTTTTGATGATGATGGTGTTTATAGGCCTGAAAATTTTGCTATATTGAAATATTGCTATGAAAATTATGAATACAATTACTATATTAATGCGTTTATTGAGAAAGTCTCCGCTGTCCAAGAAGAGACTAATATTTTGCAGGAAGTTATGGAAGAAGAAATTGATGACACTGTGAGCTCATTGGATGAAAAAGATGATGAGGAGAGCGAAAAACAAAAGGAGGAAGATCGGATTGATCACGCGTGCCCACCTTCTAATTAGAGTAACTCTTCAACTCATACATTGTTTAATTCCCCTTCGTGCTTACCGAAGGATGATTGCTATGATGATTGCTATGATCCCTTGAATTTGTTTGAAATATCCCTTTTTGATGATGCTTGCTATGCTTGTGGCCAAGATGCCAATATGAATTATGCTTATGGAGATGAACTTTCTATAGTTCCTTATGTTAAACATGAAATTGTTGCTATTGCACCCACGCATGATAGTCCTATTATCTTTTTGAATTCTCCCAACTACACTATATCGGAGAAGTTTGTGCTTATTAAGGATTATATTGATGGGTCGACTTTTACTACTACACATGATGATTTTGATAGATATAATATGCATGTGCTTGCTTCTCCTACTTGCAATTATTATGAGAGAGGAACTATATCTCCACCTCTCTATGTTTCCAACATGGTAGAATTGCAAGAAACTGCTTATACTATGCATTGGCCTTTACTTGGTGTGCATGAATTGTTCTTTTATGACATGCCGATGCATAGGAAGAGAGTTAGACTTCGTCATTTCATGATATATGTTACTTTGTGCTCACTACTAAATTACAAATCATTGTTAATTAAAATTGGCTTTGATATACCTTGGGATCCGGGTGGATTCATTACTTGAGCACTAAATGCCTAGCTTAATGGCTTTAAAGAAAGCGCTGCCTGGGAGACAACCCGGAAGTTTTAGAGAGTCATTTATTTCTGTTGAGTGCTTTCATATAGTTTGAAAAACAAAAAAATAAAGAGGGGGACCTAAATTTTTTTCAAAAAGGAAAGTGAAAGTAAGAAAGACAAGCATTGTTGAAGTGGGAGAGCTCCTTGAACTTTGTTCATGCTCACGGAAACTTTGTGAATCTTAATTACAGAAAATTTTCAACAAAAATAATTACCCCCTTGTACAATTCCATTGTATTATAAAAATAATGTGCCAAGGTTTGCCTTTAGGATGTTTACAATGCTTGTTGGTTTGTGCGGTGCAGGACAGAAACTTTGGCTGTAGTGCGCGATTTTACATTTTTAACTGGAACGTCAATTGGTCCTGATTAGTTTTGCACTGTCTTTCTATACAGCTTGTTTATTTTTCTTAATTTGGTAGAATGTTTGGGGTACCAGAAGTATGGTGGATGTTCAGATTTCTACAGACTGTTCTGTTTTTGACAGATTCTGTCTTTGATGCATAGTTTGTTTGTTTTGATGAATCTATCAATTTATATTAGTGGATTAAGCCATGGAAAAGTTATATTACAGTATACACAATGCAAAAACAAAATATGAATTGGTTTTCAACAGTACTTAGAGTGGTGATTTGCTTTATTATACTAACGGATCTTACCGAGTTTTCTGTTGAAGTTTTGGGTGGATGAAGTGTCTAATCGAGGAGGTCTCGATATGAGGAAAAGGAAGAGAGGCAAGAGCTCAAGCTTGGGGATGCCCCGGAAGGCATCCCCTCTTTCTTCAACATGTATCGGTATGTTTTCGTATTCGTTTCGTTCATGCGATATGTGCAAGTCTTGGAGCGTCTTTTGCATTTAGTTTTTATTTTTTCTTTTATGCACCATGCTGGTATGAAGTAGTCCTTGGTTGATTTATAGAATGCTCATTGCACTTCACTTAAATATTTTGAGTATGGTTTTTTAGAATGCTTCACGTGCTTCACTTATATCATTTGAAGTTTGGATTGCCTGTTTCTCTTCACATAGAAAACCGCCATTTGTAGAATGCTCTTTTGCTTCACTTATATTTGTTAGAGCGTGGGCATATCTTTTGTAGAAAGAATTATAACTCTCTTGCTTCACTTATATCTTTTTAGAAGAGATGACAGGAATTGGTCATTCACATGGTTAGTCATAAAATCCTACATAAAACTTGTAGATCACTGAATATGATATGTTTGATTCCTTGCAATAGTTTTGCGATATAAAGGTGGTGATATTAGAGTTGTGCTAGTTGAGTAATTGTGAAATTGAGCATTACTTGTGTTGAGGTTTACAAGTCCCGTAGCATGCACGTATGGTGAACCATTATGTAACGAAGTTGGAGCATGAGGTGCTCTTTGATTGCTTTCCTTATGAGTGGCAGTCGAGGACGAGCGATGGTCTTTTCCTACCAATCTATCCCTCTAGGGGCATGCGTAGTACTACTTTGCTTCAAGGGCTAAGTAGAATTTTGCAATAAGTATATGAGTTCTTTATGACTAATGTGAGTCCATGGATTATACGCACACTCACCTTTCCACAATTTGCTAGCCTCTACGGTACCGTGCATTGCCCTTTCTCACCTCGAGAGTTGGTGCAAACTTCACCGGTGCTTCCAAACCCCGTGATATGATACACTCTATCACACATAAGCCTCCTTATATCTTCCTCAAAACAACCACCATACCTACCTATTATGGCATTTCCATAGCCATTCCGAGATATATTGCCATGCAACTTCCATCATCATCATATACATGACTTGAGCATTCATTGTCATATTGCTTTGCATGATCGTAAGATAGCTAGCATGATGTTTTCATGGCTTGTCCGTTTTTATGTCATTGTTATGCTAGATCATTGCATATTCCGGTACACCGCCGGAAGCATTCATATAAAGTCATATCTTTGTTCAAGATATCATTGTAATATTGAGTTGTAAGGAAATAAAAGTGTGATGATCATCATTATTAGAGCATTGCCCGAGTGAGGAAAGGATGAAGGAGACTATGATTCCCCCACAAGTCGGGATGAGACTCCAGACTTTATGAAAAATAAAAGAGGCCAAAGAAGCCCAAATAAAAAAAAGAGGCCAAAGAATCCCACCAAAAAGAAAGAAAAAAATAAAAAAATAGAAAAAATGAGAGAAAAAGAGAGAAGGGGCAATGTTACTATCCTTTTACCACACTTGTGCTTCAGAGTAGCACCATGTTCCTCATAGAGAGAGTCTCCTATGTTTCACTTTCATATACTAGTGGGAATTTTTCATTATAGAACTTGGCTTGTATATTCCAATGATGGGCTTCCTCAAAATGCCCTAGGTCTTCGCGAGCAAGCAAGTTGGATGCACACCCACTTAGTTTCTTTTGTTGAGCTTTCATATATTTATAGCTCTAGTGCATCCATTGCATGGCAATCCCTACTCACTCACATTGATATCTATTGATGGGCATCCCCATAGCCCGTTGATACGCCTAGTTGATGTGAGACTATCTTCTCCCTTTTTTTCCTCACAACCACCACCATATACCACCAGAGTGCCATGTCCATGGCTTGCGCTCATGTATTGCGTGAGAGTTGAAAAAGCCGAAGCGCATTAAAAAGTATGAACCAATTGCTCGGCTCGTCATCGGGGTTGTGCATGATTTGAATGCTTTGTGTGGTGAAGATGGAGCATAGCCAGACTATATGATTTTGTAGGGATGAGCTTTCTTTGGCTATGTTATTTCGATAAGACATAATTGCTTGGTTGGTATGATTGAAGTATTATTGTTTTTATGTCAAATGATAGACTATTGCTTTGAATCACTCGTATCTTAATATTCATGCCATGATTAGACACATGATCAAGATTATGCTAGGTAGCATTCCACATCAAAAATTATCATTTTTATCATTTACCTACTCAAGGACGAGCAGGAATTAAGCTTGGGGCTGCTGATACGTCTCCATCGTATCTATATATTTTTATTATTCCATGCCAATATTCTACAACTTTCATATTCTTTTGGCAACTTTTTATACTATTTTTTGGGACTAACATATTGATCCGGTGCCCAGTGCCAGTTCTTGTCTGTTGCATGTTTTATGTTTCACAGAAACCCCATATCAAACGAAGTCCAAATGGGATAAAAACAAATGGAGAATTATTTTGGAATGTTGGTGATTTTTGGGAGGAAGAATCAACGCGAGACGATGCCCGAGGTGGCCACGAGATAGGGGCCCACACCCACTTAAAGTGGGCGCGCCCCCACCCTCGTGGGCCACCCGTAAGGCGGTTGATGCCCTTCTTTGGCCGCAAGAAAGCTAATTTTTGGAAAACGATCTGGGCGAAGGTTTCAATCCAATCGGAGTTACAGATCTCCAGATATAAAGGAAACGGTGCCAGGGCAGAATCCCAGAACGCAGAAACAGAGAGATAGATCCAATCTTGGAGGGGCTCTCGCCCCTCCCAAGCCATGGGAGCCAAGGACCAGAGGGGAAACCCTTCTCCCATCTAGGGAGGGGGTCAAAGAAGAAGAAGAAGAAGAAGGGGGGCTTGAGGGAGTCCTGGATTAGGGGGTATCCGGACAACCAGACTATATACTTTTGCCGGACTGTTGGATCGTGAAGATACATGACTCAAGACTTCGTCCCATGTTCGGATGGGACTCTCCTTTGCATGGAAGACAAGCTTGGCGATCCGGATGTTATATTTCCTTCCTTGTAACCGACTCCATGTAAACCCTAGCCCTCTCTGGTGCCTATATAAACCAGAGAGTTTAGTCCTTAGAGACAGAATCATAATCATCATAGGCTAACTTCTAGGGTTTAGCCTCTACGATCTCGTGGTAGATCAACTCTTGTAACACTCATATCATCAATATCAATCAAGCAGGAAGTAGGGTTTTACCTCCATCGAGAGGGCCCGAACCTGGGTAAACATTGTGTCCCTTGCCTCCTGTTACCATTAGCCTTAGACGCACAGATCGGGACCCCCTACCCGAGATCCGCCGGTTTTGATACTGACATTGGTGCTTTCATTGAGAGTTCCTCTCTGCCGTCGCTGCAAGGCTCGATGGCTCCTTCAATCATCAACAACAATATGGTCCAGGGTGAGACTTTTCTCCTCGGATAGATCTTCGTGTTCGACGACTTCACACTGCGGGCCAATTCGCTTGGCCATCTGGAGAGAATCGACAGCTACGCCCCTGGCCATCAGGTCAGGTTCGGAAACCTAAACTACACGGCCGATATCCGTGGAGACTTGATCTTCAACGGATTTGGGCCTATGCCAGGAGCGCCGGACAGTCACGATGAGCACAGCTTAGACCTTCTGTCGGATGATGCTCGGGATATCGCCCCTGCAGGGGCCCCGGACCTAAATCCGAGGCAGATTGTGTCGCCCGAGGACGGGTGGATGGACCACGCCCCAGAGGCTGCACCCTTACCGGCGGTAGAGCCGAACACAGACTTCACCCCCAAGGAAGCCTGCGACACCGGACCCCCGGACTCATGTCCGGCTGTAGGTTCCAGCCCGCGCACCTTCGGGCCCGCCGAATCTGGTTGGGCTCCGGTAATGGAGTTCACCGCCGCGGATATTTTCCAGCACTCACCCTTTGGCGACATGCTAAACTCGTTAAAGTCTCTCTCTTTGTCAGGAGACTCTTGGCCGAACTATGTCCGGCTCGAGTGGGAAGCTGGCGACGAGGGAATTCGTTGCCCACCCACCACCCACTTCATAGTAACGGTCAATGATTTGACCGACGTGCTTGACTTCGACTCCGAAGACATCGACGGTATGGACGACGATGTAGGAGAAAAACAGGAACCACCACCCACGGGGCAGTGGACAGCCACCTCTTCATATGATATATATATGGTGGACACTCCGAAAGAAACCAATGGCGATGAGGCAATGGAGGATAACCCCTCAAGGAAGAAAGCAAAGCATGGGCGTCGTCAGCACCGTTCCAAGCCCTGGCATAGCAATACCGGCACCGGAGACAAAAACAATCCGGATGGTGCCGAAGATGAATACAACCCCGACCAGCCTGCCTTCGAGCAGGCCGAACAAGAAGATGGGTAGGTCAGCCTAGACAAACAGGCGACGGACGGATATCCGGAGGAGGACAATTACATGCCCCCCCACCGAAGACGAGATCAGCCTCGACAACGACGAGTTCGGCATGCCTGAGGACCCCGTAGAGTAGGAGCGCTTCAAGCGCCGGCTTATGGCCACTGCGAGGAGCCTGAAAAAGAAGCAGCAGCAGCTCCAAGCTGATCAAGACCCGCTCACAGACAGATGGACAGAAGTCCTGGCAGCCGAGGAATATGGACTCGAGCGCCACACAGTTGACCGACCACCTCGTGGCCGGGACAAAACGGCATATCAGCCTGAATACCAGCCCGCACCCCCACGCCAGTTCACTACGGCCCGGGGCAATACGCAGGACCTGCGAGACATATTGGAAAACAACGCAGGACAACCAAGATCGACCTATGGATCACGGGGCCGCGCCACAACACATGACGATGACCGTCATGCCGGATACACTAACAATAAATCCGGCCGGGCCGAACACAACCGACCAGACTTAGTCGGACTACGTCGCGACATAGCCCGACATAGAGGCGCCGCACACCCCCTCTACTTCACTAATGAAGTGATGGATCATGAATTTCCAGAAGCGTTTAAACCCGTAAACATTGAATCATTCGATGGCACAACAGACCCCGCAGTTTGGATCAAAGATTTCCTTCTCCACATTCATATGGCCCGTGGAGACGATCTACACGCCATCAAGTATCTCCCCCTTAAGCTCAAAGGACCAGCCAGGCACTGGCTAAATAGCTTGCCGACAAATTCCATTGGCAGTTGGGAAAACCTGGAGGACGCTTTCCTCGACAACTTCCAGGGCACATACACGCGACCACCGGATGCTGATCACTTGAGCCACATCACCCAACAGCCCGGAGAGTCAGCCAGAAAATTCTGGACTCAGTTCCTAACTAAAAAGAACCAAATTGTTGACTGTCCGGATGCCGAAGCCCTGGCAGCCTTTAAGCATAATATCCGCGACGAGTGGCTCGCCCGGCACCTCGGCCAGGAAAAACCAAAATCCATGGCGGCCCTCACGACACTCATGACACGCTTTTGCGCAGGCGAGGATAGCTGGTTGGCTCGCAGCAGCACCACGCCAATAAACTCCGGCACTTCAGACGTCCGCGACAATAACGGCAAGCCACGACGCAACAGACATAAGCGTCGAAACAATGACGACAACACTGAAGACACGGCAGTCAATGCCGGATTCAGTGGCTCAAAATCCGGTCAGCGGAAAAAGCCGTTCAAAAGAAATAATCAGGGACCATCCAGTCTGGACTGCATACTTGACCGCTCATGCCAAATTCACGGCACCCCAGATAAGCCAGCAAATCACACTAATAGAGACTGCTGGGTGTTCAAGCAGGCCAGCAAGATAAATGCCAAGAACAAGGACATGGGGCTGCACAGCGACGATGACGAAGAACCCCGGCGTCCAAACACGGGGGGGGGGGCAGAAGAAATTTCCTCCATAGGTGAAAACGGTCAATATGATCTACGACACCCACATCCCCAAACAGGAATGGAAGCGAGCACTACGGGACGTCTATGCAATGGAGCTAGTCGCCCCAAAATTTAACCCATGGTCAGCCTGTCCGATCACCTTTGATCATAGGGATCACCCTACTAGCATCCGTCACGGCGGTTCAGCCGCATTGGTCCTAGACCCAATCATCAACGGATTCTACCTTACGCGAGTCCTTATGGATGGCGACAGCAGCCTGAACCTGCTTTATCAGGATATAGTGCGCAAAATGGGCATCGACGCTTCGAGGATCAAACCCACCAAAACCACCTTCAAAGGTGTAATCTCAGGAGTAGAGGCCCGTTGCACGGGCTCTATAACATTGGAAGTGGTCTTCGGATCTCCGGATAACTTCCGAAGCGAAGAGTTAATCTTTGATATCGTCCCTTTCCGTAGTGGTTATCACACACTGCTTGGATGAACCGCATTTGCTCGATTCAATGCGGTGCCACACTATGCATACCTTAAGCTCAAGATGCCAGAACCTCGCGGGGTCATAACAGTCAACGGAAACATGGACCGCTCTCTCTGTACAAAAGAGCATACTGCAGCCCTCGCGGCAGAAGTACAAAGAAGCTTCCCCCTGCAAACCACCAATCCGGCGACAACAACTCCGAACACCGTCAAGCGAGTTTGAAGTACCCCGCAACAGGATCGTCAGGCATGCCAAGAGCACGACTAGCAATCCGGCCTCCGCTCCAGCCCCATTAAGGCAGCATACGTGCCGTGCGTACACAATTACGCACTCAAAATACCATGGGCATAGGCGGAGGCGCAATAGTGGCACAGACAACAGTGCGGTTCAGCCGCAACATACTTTAATAACCCCCTTTATCTTTCAGGACCCTGCTTCAGGGCAGCCTCTTCAGAAGAGCTGGATTATCAGACTTCCACAGGAGATAAATCCAAGGAGGCAAAAGGCGTCGCGCACAAAGGGAATACCCAGGTGGAATCTATTCACGATTGTTATACCTGTGTAATATACCTACATGCGGCTCGCCCTTGGATAGGACATGTCAAATAGTCCTAATTACCTCTGCTTAATGCATTCATTGTAAACATACGCTTAGACATATTATTCATCAACGGGATATTATATATAGCGTCAGCTTATTATTCCTGTCTGTACATTTTTCATATAAATGTTCATTGCATACGTACACCTTGGTACGCTCAGCTTGCCAGGGGCTTCTTACATCGCCCCTTAATACGGCAAGGTAAGTCCGAACACATTTGACAGTGCGGCACCCCGAACTTATAGCATTATATGCATCAGCTCCAAATCATGTCTTGGGTCAATAGTTGGGTTAGCCCGGCTCCCTTGTTTTGGTACCTTACGTTCCGTTATATCGGCTAAGGTAGCGTAGGGAGAACTACTGCGATTGTGTCCCGGTTCTTCCGGACGAGCACCTCAGTAAAGAAAGTCGAAAACTGACCGACATGATGTGGCGAGAGCTGGTCGCTGTTCAAGAGGTCTTAAAATCCTTAAAGATTTTTCCGCTTTAGGCGAGGAATCGGCCTCGTCCGATTTAGGCGTATATAGCGCCCCAATTCCGCTTTCTGAATTCTAGGGGCTTCGCCGAAATTTAAAATTATAGACTTCTATGGCTAAGTGAAAGTTATAAAGCCGCATAGTCCGATTGCCTTGTTCGCTGTGCCAAACACCTCCTTCAGGGACCAAAAATTTGGATAAAGAGTGTCTGGGTTTTTTCAGGAACACCCCAATACTAGTTATACGGGGGCGGAAGCCGATGACTGGCCTACTTTCAGAATTTTATAAACAGCTGCACAGAAGGTAATATTTTAAATCAAAAAGCGCTATATAGCGCAAGTAACTTCGTCTTTATATTACAAAAATGACAGAAGTGCATTCACTCCAAGATTGTGTCCATGGTACACTCATCGGCCATGAGACGAGCACCTTTCATAATGCCATCATAATATTTTTCCGGATAGCGATGCGCCTTGCCCTCTGGCGGTCCATCCTTCACCAGCTTCTCCGCGTCCAGCTTGCCCCAATGCACCTTCGCACGAGCAAAGGCTCGGCCGGCACCCTCAATGCAAACGGATCGCTTGATCACTTCAAGCCACGGATAGGCATTTACCATCCTCTTTATCATGTCGAAGTAGCTAGTGGGCAGGGGCTCACCAAGACACATCCGGACTATGAAATCTTTCATAGCGACTTCGGCCGCCCTGTGGAGTTCAACCAACTGCTTCAGCTGGTCACTCAGAGGCATCGAGTGTTCGGCTCCAGAATACTGGGACCAGAACAGCTTCTCCGTTGAGCTCCCCTCCTCGGCACGGTAGAACTCCGCGGCGTCTGATATGCTGCGTGGCAGATCAGCGAATGCCCCTGGAGAGCTCCGAATTCGGGCAAGTAAAAGAAACGCCTCCTCCGCATGCTTGCTTTGCATAAAGAATGTCTTACCCGCCGCTATCTTCTTTTCCGCTTGGATTTCCTGTTGGGCCTTTTCGGCTTCGGCCTTGGCGTCTTTCATGCTCAAAAGGGCCTTCGCAAGCTCAGATTCCTTCATCTTGAAGTCACGCTCCAAGGACTCAAACTTCTTGGCGAGCTCGTGGAGCTCTTGTTGTACCTCGCCCACCCTAGCGTTTTGCTTTTCACACTCAATGCGCTCCGCGGCCGCCTTATTTTCGGCCTCGGATAGCGCTTTCTTCAGGGACGCCACTTCGGTCGTGGCCCCTATTACCAAATGATGACGCTTTCTTAGGGTCACAATTTTTTTTTCTATTCTTTGCGATATGTGAACGGGGTATTACTCACCTTTGTTCTCTTAGAACTGGCTCTTCGTGAGGCTGAGCTCTCCCTGGGTCTGCTCCAGTTCCCGCTTGAGTCCGGCGACTTCCACCGTGCGGGCAGCAGCGGCAACCAGCGCCGCCTGTTTATTCACATAGACACCTCATATTAGACTCCTGCGGATTAAAATGGACCCTCCGTTTGGCTCTTCTTTCCGAACACCAAACATAGTGTCAGGGGCTACTACCTATCGGGTGATAACTTCACACATTTTTGATTACTTACCTCAAAGCCTGTTAGAAGGCTGGTGCAGGCTTCGGTTAGTCCGCTCTTGGCGGACAAAACCTTTTGAATCATCGCACTCATAAGAGTACGGTGCTCTTCATCCATGGAAGCACCGCGAAGCGCTTCCAGCAGACTATCCGACACCTCTAGCGTAACAGAAGTCATCCACACGGATGGATGGCCCTCCTTAGCGAGGAGCTGCCTGCCCGAATTCGGAGCCTTTGGAGGTTCCGGTACAGTGTCCGGCTGGGAGCCCGACTTGCTGCGGCTCCCGTCGGCACAGTGTGCGGGGATCTTGCGCCCCGTGAGCCCGACGTCTGGGGTTTCGCCTTGGGGCGTCTCCAGAGTCGCCTCCCCTGGCTCAGGGAGCCTTTAGAACAACACCTCTGTGTCGTCCGCAGGCCGAGGGGAAGTGGCCGTTGGGAGCGAATTCATCACCGAATCGCTCAAAGACCCATCCGAAGAAGATACCTCGGGATGGGCCCTGGCCGGACTGGATATGCGTGTTCGGCGTTATAACAGACTATGAAGCAAAATTGCACCAAAATACAACAGAAGTGCGGATACTTACGATCTTACTAGGGGCTTCCCCCTGGGGCAGCCACTCCTCCTTGCTGTAGGCGGCCGTGGTGGAATAATCCGATAGGGACACCTTTCCCTTCTTGGGTGTCCTGGCCTCCCCCTCTGGGGCGGCTTTCCTTTTCTTCTCCTCCCCAGTGCGGGGAGGTGGCATTTCTTCGTGATCCTCCCCGCCTCCGCGGGAAGAATCTGCCTCGTCGTCTTCGGCCGATGAGCCTATGACGGCCTTGCGCCGGGGACCCTTCCTTGTCCCCTGGGCCGCCCTCTTAGACCCTTCGGCCTCCCCGGATGGGGCGGCCCTTTGTTTCTCCTCCTCCCCTTCATGGGAGGAGTGTGCCTCGTCGTCTTCGGACGAGGCGTCTTGTACGACCCATCGCCGAAGACCCCTCCTGGTCCCCGGGGCTTTCTTTTAGGCCTTCTTTTCCGGTGCTTTGTAGGGCACCGGGACTAGCATCTTTGTCAGAAGAGCGGTCACCGGACCTTATGGCAATGGGGCCGGACAGTCGATCCGCTCCGTCGTCTCTACGTACTCCTGATTAAGTACACACGATGACTTGAGATCCTCCCATGAGTATGTTGGGAAAACTGCATCTGGTGATGGTTAGAAAACTCACCGGACGAGGGGGCCGCGCGGCGTGGAGTCTGCGGTCCTCGGACGTCAGAGGAGGTGTTTCGGAGCCCTTGAACAACACCTTCCATGCGCCCTTGAGTTTCATGCCATAGAGCTCTCGGAGTGTCTGGTGTTCAGCCGGGACGAACTCCCACATATTAAAAGCCCGTCTTTGGCACGGAAGAATTCGGCGGACGAGCATGACCTGGACTACGTTGACAAGCTTGATGTTCTTGTGAATCATATTCTTGATACAGTTCTGAAGTCCGGTCAGCTCCACAGGATCGCCCCAGGCCAGGCCCTTCTTTTCCTAGGAGGTGAGCCGCATGGGAATTCCGGATCGGAATCCGGGGGCCGCTGCCCAATTGGCATCGCGTGGCTCAGTGATGTAGAACCACCCCGATTGCCACCCTTTCACGGTCTCTGCGAAGGAGCCGTCAAGCCAGGTGACGTTGGGCATTTTGCCTACCATGGCGCCTCCGCACTCCGCTTGCTGGCCGCTCACGATCTTCGGCTTCACGCAGAAGATTCGTAGCCACAAGACGAAGTGAGGCTTGATGCGGAGGAAGGCCTCGCACACGACGATAAACGCCGAGACGTTGAGGATGAAATTTGGGGCTAGATCATGGAAATCTAGCCCGTAGTAAAACATGAGCCCGCGGACGAAGGGATGAAGTGGAAATCCCAGTCCACGGAGAAAGTGGGCGAGAAACACGACCCTCTCGTGGGGTTCCGGAGTTGGAATGATCTGCCCTGCATCCGGTAGCCAGTGTGCGATGTCTGCGGCCAAGTATCCGGCCGCCCGGAGCTTCGCAATATGCTCCTCCTTTACGGTGGAGGCCACCCACTTGCCTCCTTCTCTGGACATGTTTGGCTGTGCGGAGAAGGTGTGGACTAGGGTGCTAGAGCTCGAGGAGGCAAGAATGAAGTATCGAAGGAGGAAGAAGGCGTGGGTGAAAATGGAGAACTCTTATCCCTTTATAGAGGTGACGAAAGCGGTGCGCCTCCCCACTTGCCCGTTGAGGGTCGCTTATTTCCCAAGCGCCACGATTGATGGCGCGGTTGGGTTGCCCATACCCATATTGATGGTAATCCCGTGATAAGGGGACATGATCTCTGCTTCAACAAGACGTGCCGAGGAAACTGCCTCGCAATATGCGTTGTGGCTGGTTGTGGGAAAACGGTTCGAATAATGACTCGACGGTAGTGTCATGTCACATTGTCTAAAGTTGTCAGCAGATTACATTTGTGAGATATCATTCTCTCTATGATGGTATGTGAAGATCATCCTGCAGATCCAGACACGGTTTAAGTGTTCGATAATTACTTTGGAGTATTCGGAGATGGAACCCACCTTGCAATGCCGAAGACAAACTGCACGCCGGACTCATCGTCATTGAAGCCTGGTTCAGGGGCTACTGAGGGAGTCCTAGATTAGGGGGTATCCGGACACCCGGACTATATACTTTGGCCGGACTGTTGGACCATGAAGATACAATGGAAGACAAGCTTGGCTATCCAGATGTTATATTTCCTTCCTTGTAACCGACTCCATGTAAACCCTAGCCCTCTCCGGTGTCTATATAAACCAGAGAGTTTAGTCCTCAGAGACAGAATCATAATCATCATAGGCTAGCTTCTACGGTTTAGCCTCTATGATCTCGTGGTAGACCAACTCTTGTAACACTCATATCATCAATATCAATCAAGCAGGAAGTAGGGTTTTACCTCCATCGAGAGGGCCCGAACCAGGGTAAACATTGTGTCCCTTGCCTCCTGTTACCATTAGCCTTAGACGCACAGATCGGGACCACCTACCCGAGATCCGCCGGTTTTGACACCGACAGGGCTCTCTCCCCCTTGCTTCCGGTGGCGCCGGAACGCCGCCGGGGGCCATCATCATCACCGCGATCTTCACCAACACCTCCATCATCTTCACCAACATATCCAGCACCTTCCCCCATCTATATTCAGTGGTCCACTCTCCTGCAACCCATTGTACCCTCTACTTGAACATGGTGCTTTATGCTTCATATTATTATCCAATGATGTGTTGCCATCCTATGATGTCTGAGTAGATTTTCGTTGTCCTATTGGTGGTTGATGAATTGCTATGATTGATTTAATTTGCTTGTGGTTATGTTGCTATGCTATTGTGCCCTCCATGTCATGCAAGCGCGAGGGATTCCCGCTGTAGGGTGTTGCAATACGTTTATGATTCTTTTATGGTGGATTGCTTGAGTGACAGAAGCATAAACCCGAGTAAGGGGGTTGTTGCATACGGGATATAGGGGACTTGATGCTTTAATGCTATGGTTGGGTTTTACCTTAATGAATCTTTAGTAGTTGCAGATGCTTGCTAGAGTTCCAATCATAAGTGCATATGATCCAAGAAGAGAAAGTATGTTAGCTTATGCCTCTCCCACATAAAACTTGCTTTCGGTCTAGTAATGTAGTCAATTGCTTAGGGACAATTTCACAACTCCTACCACCACTTTTCCACACTCGCTATATTTACTTTATTGCTTCTTTATCTAAACAGCCGCTACTTTTTATTTATGTGCTCTTTATTATCTTGCAAACCTATCCAACAACACCTACAAAGTACTTCTAGGTTCATAGTTGTTCTAGGTAAGGCGAACATCAAGCGTGCGTAGAGTCGTATGAGTGGCCGATAGGAATTGAGAGAGTATTTGTTCTACCTTTAGCTCCTCGTTGGGTTCAACACTCTTACTTATCGAAAGAGTCTACAACTATCCCGTATACTTGCGGGTTATCAGTGGCCTGTTGCCGAACATACACTCGGTGTGACGTTTAGTAGCGCCGGGTGCGTCAGCCGGCGCTCCGGTAGCCGGCCGTGCCGTCGATGAGCCGGCCCCATCCTCTCGGCACCTTCAGGGCGGCGTTGCCCCTCGCCATCTTCGTCATCAGCCGGCCAGGCCCGGACGTTGCCATCTCCTCCTGCGTCGCCTCCCCAAGCGGTGTCGTCCTCGCCTCCGTCTTCCAACGCGGTCGCCCCGTTGCTCTCCTCATGATCCGGCATCCATTGCTGGTCTAAAGCTAGCGTGTTGGCCACTACCTGACCAGGAAAGCGCTGCCCCGTGTCCGGATGCTCAGATCGGATGAGAAGCACTGCATAAGCAACGAATGTGGACCTGATACTAACCGTCGGTGGCGGATTGGCGTGACTGCACGACTGCTTATCGAATCGCCAATCGGTCTTGCTAAGCTGGCTGTCGGAGAAGTAGTTGACATGGCGGATCACCTAGATCATCGGCCGCTCCTTGGTCGACATCTGGCATGGGGCCCGGCAACCGCTCATGTCACAGATCTGGTGCGGCCGGGCTTGTAGGGGCGAAACACGGCGGTAGATGAAGGTGGTCAGCAGGTCTGCCGGCTTGAGGGCCTCCGTATTCGTCATCTCCTAAAGCCGGACTAGGATATTGATGATGGAAGCCGGCACCAGCCTCGGTTGCTTCCCCCAGTTGTCACGCGGCTCGCCAGATGGGCCGATTGCGAAGGCCGACAGGTTGATGTAGTCTCGAGTTGGGTGGAGGTTGCGGACGTAGAAGTATGATTTCTGCCACAACTTCACCGACTCCAGCAAGGCGATGGTCGGAAACCGGGTCCCGGAGCCACTGCGCTACACGGCGACGCATGATCCTCACTGGGCCAGTTCGCCCTTGGCCCGGGTCCCTTGATTCAAGTAGAAGAACCTGCCCCACAGCTCGAGGGTGGGCAGGATGCCGAGGTAGCCTTCGCAGAAGGTCACGTAGTTGGAGAGGGGCACAACGGTGTTGGGCATGAGGTGATGTGGATGGACATGGTAGAAGCGAGAAAGAAGTAGAGGAAGCCGCACGCGGGCAAACCGAACCCGCTGAGGAAATGGCTTCGCAAGACCACGAACTCACTGGCCCTCGATGCCGGCGAGATCTCCCTCGCGTCGGGGATGCGTTTCCCCACAACCACCTCGATGGGGAGCCTCCACGTCGTGCGGAGGAACTCGATGTGGCCGTCATGGATGTTGGATCTGTCCCAGACGCCTCACGCCATGGCTTGTGGTGGTCCAGCGGTGGCTCGATGAGGCTGGGCGGTGATGATGTCATGGCGGCGCTTCGGTGGCGCATGGCGCAGCAGTGCGACAACGACAAGGACACAAAGAAGCAGAGGAAAAGAAGTGAGTGGGAGGGTGCGTGTGTGCGTTTGGCCGGCCCCTCCCCTCTATTTATACGAGGATGAGGGCTTGGACTGAGGTGACGCTTAGGGGGGTGTGGGATTAACTACGACCACGTCCCGCACGCCCCCACAATTCTCGCGCCTTTATGGCGTGCAATCAATTTTCCCCAGAAGGGCAATGGATTTCCTCAGCCACAGCGGATCCGCGCCCCCACCGAGGCTGTGTAGTGGTGGGCCCGGTCCTGTGGCGGCGTCCCATTGCGCGCGTGGGCTAGCATGTCGACCTGGCCTCAACCGGCTGGTGTACCACCCGTTGCCCGCCACGACGATTCAAATTCACTAGGCGGCTGGCTTCGCCTCAACCGGCTTCTGGCATGCGACTTCTTCAAGCCGGGTGAAGCAAAGATACAGGACCTCTCGGAGGAGGAAACTGCCGAGGCACTCCGGCTTCGAGCCGTGGCGCCTCACCAGCTTTGGGGACTACTGTCGAGTGGATGGACCCCGGGTCGCCTCATCCACACCCAATAACATTTCAAGACATCAGGGCTGGCAAAAGCCCCTCGCGTCGACTCGCCACGCGGTCAGTTCCTTGGGCAGGCTAGGACCTCGCAGCCGGCTTCTAGAAGACGACGCACCCCTAGAAGGCAGCTTTGGGGGCGCGAGCTCTTCCAGTAGCCGGTGCCTCCATCTCCTTGGAGTCTACACTCACCCACTATGACGAGACGGGGCGTAGCTACAGTGCCGCCTGCTCCCCTTGAATCTCGGAAGGGCGTGGCTATAGTGTGCGCTGACCAAGCAGCCACCTACCCACCTGATGCGGGACTGTAACCATACGACCCCTGACGCGGCCCTCGTCATCAAGGACGGCCCTACAACAAAAGGCAACCAGTGTGGCCTGTAGGCGATAGGCCCTACCTATCGGACGGATTCTCGGCAGCTGGCGGGGCCATCCAGATGCGGGCCACAGCAGCCGGCGGAGAACCCGGCGACCCTAGACACCAACAACCTAGCCCCAGGGCCTTGTAGCTTTACCATTGTACACCTGGGGGATCGGCCTATAAGACCCCTCAGGCTCGCCCATGCAAAGGGTTCATCATCCATTCTACACACACGCCATAGCTAGGAGAAGAGGGAGAGCTCTACCCTTCTTCCTCCTCTAGCAATATAGTTCAAGGAGCAACCTTGTATACTATCGATCATAGTCATCTCAGCATGATTAGGGGTGTTATCTCTTCGGAGAGCCCCAAACCTGGGTACGTCTCGTGTGCTCTCGAACTCGTGCTCACTCCCACTTTCGGAACCCGACGACGTCCTCATGGATCCACCCACGATAAGCAACCTCCTGGCATCTAACATGAGATTACCACGACACTAATTAAAAACTTCTCTGAGTGAAAGTGTCCCTTTCACTCGGAGGCTTAGCCGAGAGCCCGTCCTGGCCTAAGTTAAAAACTTCTCCGAGTGAAAGCGTCCCTTTCACTCGGGGGCTCAACCGCGAGCCCGTCCTCGCCTAAGTTAAAAACTTCTCCGAGTGAAAGAATCCCTTTCACTTGGGGGCTTAGCCGCGAGCCCATCCTCGCCTAAGTTAAAAAATTCTCTGAGTGAAAGCATCCCTTTAACTCGGGGGCTTAGCCGCGAGCCCGTCCTCGCCTAAGTTAAAAACTTCTTTGAGTGAAAGCGTCCCTTTCACTCGAGGGATTAGCCGCGAGCCCGTCCTCGCCTAAGTTAAAAACTTCTCCGAGTGAAAGCATCCCTTTCACTCGGAGGCTTAGCCACGAGGCCATCCTCGCCTAAGTTAAAAACTTCTCTGAGTGAAAGTGTCCCTTTCACTCGGGGGCTTAGCCGCAAGCCCGTCCTCGCCGAAGTTAAAAACTTCTCCAAGTGAAAGCGTCCCTTTCACTAGGGGGCTTAGCCGCGAGCCCGTCCCATCCTAAGTTAAAAACTTCTCCGAGTGAAAGTGTCCTTTCACTCGGGGGCTTAGCCGTGAGACTGTCCCCGGCTAAGTTAAAAACTTCTCTGAGTGAAAGCGTCCCTTTCACTCAAGGGCTTAGCCATGAGCCCATCCTTGCCTAAGTTAAAAACTTCTCCGAGTGAAAGCGACCCTCTCACTGGGGGCTTAGACGCGAGTCTGTCCTTGCCTAAGTTAAAAACTTCTCCGAGTGAAAGTGTCCCTTTCACTCGAGGGGTTAGCCACGAGCCGTCCTCGCCTAATTTAAAAAAATCCATCCACTCGGAACATGCAATAAACTGGGAAGCAAATATTCAGATAAATCCATCAAGTTCAGAAACAAAAGCAAAAGTACTCGGGTGGCATGCCCGAATGAGTTTAACTATTATAGGTTCACTAGGCATTCCGAGGCAAATAAATTTGGTTCGTAAAGTTTTTCACTCAGCAGGAGGACTTGCGGGCTCTACAAAGGTGTCGAGATCAATGCCATCTGCATCAATGAAGGTCTCCATGAAACTTTAAAATTGGAGCTTCTTTGTGTTCACCACCTGAAGAGCCTTCAGCTTGTCTTCCTTAGCCTCCTTGTAGTGGACATGAACAAGCGAAAGCGCCACATCGGCTCCGCAACGAGCTGCTGATTTTTTCCACGCCTGCACTCGACTAGGAACTTCATTGAGCCGAGTCATCAGTGACTCGAGGTCATTCTGAAGTTTGTCTTCTGGCCGCACCTATTGATCTGTCCTTGTTAGTGCAACCTTTAGTCAAGCGACATACCCCAAGATGCTATCAAGGCGAGCTTCAAGTCACAACACATTCATAGCAGCAGCATCGCCAATGAGTGAATTGGTGGGGTCCAGGCCTGTCTCGATCCGCTCTATCTCTTGCTCGAAATTCTAGGAAAATTCTGCACAAAGAAGAAAGAATGAGTGAGCAGCAGTATTCCGGCAAAATATTTGACAATACTTTCAAGAGTTCACTCAGGAAAGGAAGAATACCTTCAAGCATGACGTACATTTTCTTTGCAAGCTCCCCCAAGTATTCCTCCACCTCACCCCTCTTCCGAGTGAGTTGGTCCACCTTGTCGGTTAAGACGATTTTCTCCTCCTTCAACTGAGCAGCTTCCTTCTTCACCTCCTCAACAACAGTCTTCAGGGCCGCGTTCTCTTCTTCGAGCTTGCCGACTAAAGCTAGCTTTTTCTCAGCCGCCTCAGTCTTCTCTCGAGCCACATTCTACGCCCCCGCGAGCTCATTATCTTTCCTCTCCAACGTCTGCTTCATGGTGTCTAAAGAAACAACATTCTTTAATCATGCCTAGAGTTGACGATTTTCACTATGCACATCTGTTCGAGTGGAGTCACTCGGTTCAAAGGACAGAAATGAAAAAAAAATGGCAAACCACATAGTCAGCGGAATGTTACCTCCCATGGGCTTCACTTCATCTTGAGCATCCTTCAAGTTCTTCTTGGCAAGTTCTAGATCCAGTTGGAGTTGGATCTTCTCCTTCTCCAGGGCAATGTACTGAGTCCCAAGTTCACAAGATTTCTGAAATTGACAAGAAAACAATTCAGTCGACAAAGAGAAAGACTCTCAAAAGTATTTCCTCTACTTGTGAGTGGGGAAGAGAAAATCCAGATTGCTATCATCAAAAGTGTTCTAAGACCACCGCCAAATCAAACATCCGACGGCGGTCTCGGGGACTACACCCAGTGGGTGCACTCAGCGTGCCCTCACTGGATCAGTTTCCCACTTGGAACGGCCTGCCCGGCCCGAGTGAAGGAGTAAAAAAAGAGAGAAAGTATCTTCTTCTAAGACCCCCGCCGAATCAAACATTTGACGGCGGTCTCGGGGACTACACCCAGTGGGTGCACTCAGCGTGCCCCCACTGGATCAAGTTCCACTCGACTCGGCATGACCAGTTTGAGTGAAGAACTTCAAGCAAAAACATTTTAAGACCCCCGTCGAATCAAACATTCGACAGCAGTCTCAGGGACTACACCTAGTGGGTGCACTCAGCGTGCCCCCATCGGATCAGGTTCCACTCAACATGGCTGACCAGTTCGAATGAAGAACTTCAAGCAAAAAACATTCTAAGACCCTCGCCGAGTCAAACATTGGATGGCGATCTCGGGGACTACACCCATGGGTGCACTTAGTGTGCCCCCGCTGGATCATTTTCCCTCTCGGCACGACCCGACCGGTTCGAGTGGAAGAAATACAGAACAAAAACAAAATACCCAGTGGGTGTACAGATTCAACAGAATCAAGATGGAGAAAATCCAATCAGAAATCAGCTTACAATCGTACTTACTCGGACATTGGTTTGAAGAGTAGAATTGGCGTCATAAACATACTTGTTGGCCTCATACACCTCCTTCAATCACTACATCATCATGACAACTTTTATGATAGCCTCCTTGGCAGCTCCTGTTTGGTCCTCCGAGACATGGTGCAGAGTGAATGTGCTCAACGCAGAAGTCGGTGGCATAGTTGGAGGGATCAACACATATGGTTGCCCAGTTGAACCTGAGGCTTGAGTAGTCGACACTAGTGGTTGGGCAGTCGACAAAGGATTGGAAAAATAAACACCAACTCGAGATGATCCACCTGGCTCTTGAAGAACATGTTCGGGCGGCGGATGAGAGGTCTAGCTTGAAGGCACTCTCTTGGTGAAGCTCTGTGAGGTGGATGAAGCCCTGCCCCTTCCTCTCGCGGTCCTCGGAGGCTCCTCCTCATCATCGTCTGGAAGTTAGATGACGTCTGTTGGCACTGCAGTCACTCGACAGTAAGATTTCAGTCGACCACCAGGATAATCAGCACGGTGTGAGTTGCTCATACCTGCCCAAGAAGTGGCCGCATCTGATGTCTCTGTGTCAGCCTGCTCATTATCGATCTCCATATGGGGCGTCCCGGAAGTGGAAGCCCTGGGATCCAAAATTCCACTCGGTCAAATAAACATGAAGGTCTGCAACAATAGTGAAGAAAAGAAAGATAGAAATGATACTCACATTGAAGCAATGGAAATGGCAACCTTGATCCTGGTAAAGCCTTCCAAGGTTTCAATGCGACGGTCTTGAGATGCTTGGCGGTCTTCTCGACTGGATCAGGAGTGGTCATCCGAGTGCACTTGGGGTTCCCGCCACTCGACACTGGGACCTTGCTCTGGCCTATGCTATGGTCTTGGCTTGTCTTAGAATGATGTTTAGTGCAAGAGGGTGACTTGACCTCTTCACTGTCGTCCGAGTCTTCACTGTCATCTTCCCTGTCGTCGTCGTAGTCCATGTCAGCACTGCTGTTGTCACTCTCCACTCCCTCAATGTTGTACGGGCATATTTCTCCCTATGTGGTTTTGGTGATTGATGACAATGCATTTGCAAACTAATCGTGTGCATTGAGCATTTCAGATATCTCATGTCTAGTCACAAGACGATTCGGTGCCCCTCGGAGCCTAAGTGAAGACGGCGTTTCTCTATGTTTCTTTTCGGTGGATTTGAGTCATAGGAAAGCCGCACTATTAAGAGGGGGTCCGCGTCGGAAAGGTTAGGGTGGAATCAACACGTACATGTCTATTCCTTTGCACCACCTTTCCTTTGCTTCTTTGGAGCACCAACCGTTTATCTGTGTCTTTGCAAAATGAAGGACTCCAAGTGCTATTGTGATGTGGCATGTGGTAGTACTACTCAAGGGAGCAGTAGTACCGCGGCCCACGGTAGTACCGGCCACGGACGTGGTAGTACCGCGCTATGCGGTAGTACCACTCCTCAGGCGCGGTAGTACCGTGGCCTCTAGCCCAGCACAGTGACACGCCCGGAAGTAGGGGCGGAAGTAATTTTTTACATCCGTGCCCTACGCGGTAGTACCGCTCCCTGCAAGTGGTAGTACTGTGTTGGATTTTTGCACAGATCGAAACTCAACACAAGTAGCCACAGATGTAATTTTATTAGTCCGTGCCTTCCCAGCCTAGTCGAACCTTGCCTTGCGGTAGTACCACAAGGAACCGCGGTAGTACCGCTCCAGTTGTTCTACCACTCATTGCTTTAATGCAACAGGGCCTCGTCTAATCTCTGTCGCGGGAGCGGTAGTACTGCACCGCCCGGCGGTAGTACTGCACCGCCCAGCGGTAGTACCACAAGGCCTTGCGGTAGTACCTCAAGTTGGTGCGGTAGTACCGCATGCCGCAGGCTGAGTAAGTGGGTAACGGTTGGAACATTCCTCTCACTATATAAGGGGGGTCTTCTTCTCCAAGTTGACTACCTCTTCCCTCCCTAAGCTCCATTGTTTCTCAAAGCTCCATTTTCGCCCGATCTCTCTCCCTAGCCAATCAAACTTGTTGATTCTCTAGGGATTGATTGAGAAGGCCCCGATCTACACTTCCACCAAGAGAAATTTGATTCCCCCCACTAATCCCTTGCGAATCTTGTTACTCTTGGGTGTTTGAGCACCCTAGACGGTTGAGGTCACCACGGAGCCATATTCCATTGTGGTGAAGCTTCATGGTGTCGTTGGGAGCCTCCAATTAAGTTGTGGAGATTTCCCCAACCTTGTTTGTAAAGGTTCGGTCGCCTCCTCCAAGGGCACCAATAGTAGAATCATGACATCTAGCATTGTGTGAGGGCGTGAGGAGAATATAGTGGCCCTAGTGGATTCTTGGGGAGCATTGTGCGTCCACACCGCTCCAACAGAGACATACTTCCACTCAAAGGGAAGGAACTTCAGTAACACATCCTCGTCTCCACCGATTCCACTCTTGGTTATCTCTCACCTTTACTTGTGCAAGCTTAAATTGTGTTGTATCCCTTGCTTGCTTGTGTGCTTGTTGTTTTTGCATCATATAGGTTGCTCACCTAGTTGCATATCTAGACAACCTACTTTGATGCAAAGTTTAATTTGGTAAAGAAAAGCTAAAAATTGTTAGTTGCCTATTCACCCCCCCCTCTAGTCAACTATATCGATCCTTTCAATTGGTATCAGAGCCTTGTCTCTTTATTAAGGACTTTATCGTCTGAAGAGTATGGTTGGCACCGTAGACGGTGGGGAGGAGCACCCCGGTGTGAATCCATACTCATCTACGACCGATGGGGGATCCTCGGTCTCTTGTGAGGAATTCAATGCGGCTTTGAACACATTTAAAACCTCCATGACGACCAAGGTCAAAGGCATGTTCAAGGAGTTTCTTGATGGTCTTAAGTTATCCACTACACCGTTGGAAGTGGTCGATCCCACTAACAAGGTGGCGGATGCTAACTCTGATAAGGGGGGAGCTTCTAGTGATAGAATTCCTTTGCCTAGTGGTAGAAGTGGAAATGGCATCTTTGCCCATGTTGAACTACCTCTTACTTATGGAGGACCGATTCCCTCCAATCATTTGAATCATGTTGGTCCTCCTCCTAAGTTTGTGAAAAATGAGAATTTTGCTTCTTAGGTCTACCATTTTAAACGTCATTTAAATCATAGTTCTACTACTTTGGAGAATTATTGAGCAAGGTTTCTACCTGCATGACCCAAGCAACCTCACTCCTAGAGAAGCCGCGAATCATCAATTCAACGAGTCCGCTCTCTTCATTATTCAAGACGCAGTTCCACCCGAAGATGTTGCTCATCTCCAACCTTTCACCATGGCCAAGGAAGCATGGCAACATGTTGTTTCCATTTACAAGGGTAGCGCAAGCATTCAATGCTCCAACTATGAAGTGGTGCAAGATGAAGCCGATGAGTTTGCGATGAATGAAGATGAAGAACCTCGTGAGCTCTACCGGAGATTAACCACTCTCGTGGTCTCACTCCGAGATCATGGGAGCAAGGATACAGATGACAATTGGATCAAGCACAAGTTTCTCAAGGCCATGATACCCTACCACAAGTCCATGCCATCCATCATCCGTCAAAGGCTGGACTTTCATACCTTGTCCTCAAGTGAAGTGTTGGATGAGTTTGTTGCTATGAGAATCTTGGACAAGACCGCCGACAATGCAGTGATGCACCCTCAAAGGGTAAAGAAACCCAACCTTGCTTTGAAGGACAAGGCTAGTGTGGAAGAAGAGGATGAAGATGAAGAAGAGGAGAGTAATCCCGAAGATACAAAATATGATTATCATGAGCACATGGCTCTCGCTTCAAGGCAATTTTGGAGCAAGAAGAACTCAAGGCCCAACTTCAACAAGAACAACTCAAGTAGCACCAAGGGCAAGCAATGTCTGAGAACATGCTATAATTGTGGCAATGTGGGCCACTTTGTTGCGGAGTGCCCTTACGAGAAGCGGGAAGACAATGGTGGCAAGCTTATCCGAAAAGACAAAGCCAAGTCCTTCCCCAACAAGAACAACTTCACCAAGAAGACTCCTCCCAAGGGGTTGGTGGCACATGAAGAGTACAATGAGGATGATGATGATGATGATGATGATGATGATGATGACAACGGTGAAGCGGTGGCCATGGCCTCTGTTGCCATTGCCACAACTCCACGGGTGTCCCTCTTTGACTCACCCAACGAAAACATCACCGCCAAGTGCCTCATGGCCAAAGCCGCCAACAAGGTAACCCCCAACATTGAAACTACCATCACTACTAATCCTTCCTTGATGGATTGCATTGATGAAAGTGAGGGGTCTAGTGAGGAAGTAAATGAATTATAGTCTTTTATGAGTAAGCTCAAGGGTAAATCCAAGAAGCACTTTATTGCTCTCTTGGAACAACTTGGTGAAGCCAATGACATGATCGAGGCTCACGAAGAAACCATCTCTAAGATGGAAGGACATAGTCGTGACTATGCCGATGAGATAATGAAACTCTCTAATGCGCTTGATGAACAGTGTGGTCATTGTTTGGCTCTTGAGGAGTCACACAACGATGATCATGCTAAATTAAAGAAATATCTTGATCATGCTCTTGTTGTATCTCGTGTGCTCAATTCCAAAAAGGCTAAACTTGGGGTTGACCATGCTAGACTCAAGAGGATTTTGATATACTTGACAAGGCTCACAAGGCCTTGAAGGGTGCTCATGCTAGCCTCAAGGAGTCTCATGATCAACTCCAAGTGAAGCTAACCAAGGAGAAAGTCACTTTTCCTCATATGGTCTTAATTGATAATGTAAATGCTACAAACCCGTGTTGTGAAGATGTGCATTTTGTGGAGGAGAATGCCAAGTTGAAGGAGCAACTTGAGAAAGGCCTTGTGTCTTGCATACAGGTGAGAAGAACCACAATGATCTTTTGAGCAATCAAAAGGAAGTTGTGGGCAAGGAGGGAATTGGGTTTGCGCCCAAGTCCAAGAACAAGAAGAAGAATGACAAGGCCAAACAACCTCTTCCTCTCAAGAAAACTTTTGTGAAGGAGGGAGAGGGTGCTCCTAAGGAGAAGAAGAAGAACAATGTGAAGGGTGGTGGTGTCAAGAAGGGCATTGTCGGTGTCAAAACCGGCAGATCTCGGGTAGGGGGTCCCGAACTGTGCGTCTAAGGATCGAAGGTAACAGGAGGCAGGGGACACAATGTTTACCCAGGTTCGGGCCCTCTTAATGGAGGTAATACCCTACTTCTTGCTTGATTGACTTTGATGAGTATAGGGGTTACAAGAGTTGATCTACCTTGAGATCGTAATGGCTAAACCCTAAATTTCTAGCCTGTATGATTGTGATTTTTCCTAAGGACTAAACCCTCCGGTTTATATAGGCACCGGAGGGGACTAGGGTTGTACAAAGTCGGTTTACAGAGGAAGGAAACTACACATTCGGACGCCAAGCTTGCCGTCCATGCAAAGGAGAGTACCATCCGGATACGGGAGAAAACCTTCTATCTCATATCTTCACGGCCCATCAGTCCGGCCCATGTCACATAGGCCGGCTCCCTAAGGACCCCCACTGTCTCGGACTCCCTCAGTAGCCCCTGAACCGGGCTTCAATGAAGATGTATTCGGCACGTAGATTGTCTTCGGCATTGCAAGGCACGTTCCTTCTCCGAATATTCCAATGAAGTCCTCCACACAAAATAGTTGCATCCGGCTCTGTTAAATAATTACATCCTTAAGGTGCGAGGGTAAAAATACTCAAAACAAAGTAAGTCATGTCCATAGGCAATTTTCCCGGTGAGGCGTTATGTCCTGGCCTTGTTAGTATTGTGAACTATTTTATAGCCCTCACTTCGTGTTTCGAGGCATGGTCATAGGCACGTCTTGTCAAAGCAGGGATCGTGTCCCCTTATCACGGGATTCTCAACAATAGGGGTTTTGGGTGATACAACTGTGGCGTTCACACGTCCCCTTGGGAATAGGCGAGATTTTAAGGCTTATGAGGGGGCGCTTGATATCCACTGCCTTTATAAGAAGATAAGGATCTGTCTTTTTGCCCCACGCCTTCTTCCTCCTCAGCCTATCTGCCATTCAAGCTCTAGCGCCCATGTCCCAATCTCTTCCATTGCCACCAAACACCCCAGCCATGTTCAGATCTGGAGCGCAGGGCAAGTGGATGGCTTCCTCTGTTACAGAGGAGAACATCAAGGAGCTCCGGGAAGCAGGATACTTGGTCGCGAATATAATCCACCGGCTCCCTGCCAAAAACCAGATCACTCCCACTCCGAAGCCCAATGAGAGGGTAGTGCTCATCCCCCATTTCCTTCGTGTACTAGGGTTTCCCCTTCATCCTTTCGTCTGTTGTCTCATGTTTTACTATGGGTTAGATTTTCATGATCTAGCTCCAAATTCCTTCCTCAATATTTCGGCGTTTATCGTCATGTGTGAGGCATTCCTCCACGTCCCTCCCCACTTTGGCCTATGGCTCATGGTCTTCAACGTGAAGCCGAAGGTGGTTGAATGCCAACACGTGGAGTGTGGCGGCGCCATCATGAGCAAACTCCCCAATGTCACCTGGACAAAGGGGACCTTTGTGGAGACTGTCAAAGGATGGTAGCAGGGGTGGTTCTATATCACAGAACCCCGTGATGCCACATGGGACGCCACTCCAGAGTTCAAGTCCGGGCCCCCGATGCGGCTTACATCCTGGTTCAATAAGGGCCTAGATTGGGAGTCGCCTGATGAGGTGGCGACGCTGGAGAGCCGCGTCAAGGGCATGATAAACAAGAACACCAGCCTTGCCAGCATGATCCAGGTGATGCTTTTTCACCAGATTCTCCCTTGTCAACATGTGTGTCAATTCCACCCGGGCGGTCCTCGGACCCTACAGTGGTTCTTCGGCACGACGCACGAAGACATATGGAAGCTGCTCTTCAAGGCTCAAAAGTCGTGGCCGGAAACAACAGAAGACCGTGGCCTCGACTGCGCTCGTCCGGCTACTCCCGTAAGTTTCACAATGACTTTAATTTACAAATACAAGGAGTATATTGAACTTTCCATTACTCCCACAGGGCTGGACAAAGAAGGCAGAGCAAATCAAATGTCCAGCTCCGCTGCCCGAAGACCCAGCCATCCCTTTGTTGATGAAGATGCTGGTTTCGGTGCCGTATCAGGCACCGGAGAAGAAGGCCAAGAAGAAAGGCAAGGAGGCCATATGTGGCCTCCGCCGTAAGGGCGCTTCAGATGTTATGTCCAAAGATACCGAGACCTCCTCCTCTCATGACGAAGATGTAGAGGAGGAAGAGAGCAATTCTCCCCACAAGGGGGGAAAGAAGAAAAGGGCAGCTTCCGCGGATCTAGAGGCGCAGGCGACCAAGAAAGGGAAACCCTCCCTTTCGGATGATTCTGAAGCAGATGTCGATGCCATCCCTGAGTGGCACCCCAGGCCAAAGCCCTTGGCCGGATCGTAAGTATCCGAAGACACTGTACACATATCCAAATTTATGCCTTGTTATTTTAACATACTAAATTGCGCATTGCAGTCCGGCTCGCGATCTCCCCCAACGATCGTCGTCATCCGGGAACTCGCTAGGGCCGAATATGATGGAGAGCGATTCGCCTCCGCAAGTCTCTCTACCATCGCTACAGACAACACCGAAGTGTTGTCCCGAGGAACCTCTCCAGGTCACGGGGAGGTGCGGGAGGTGGCGACGAGGGTAATACCTCTGTCACCGAAGAGAGGGGGAAATCAACCCCCATGGAGACCGGCCATGCTCAATTCGGCCCCCAACCAAATATTATTCCGGAGACCCATACGGCTCCAGAATCGGGCCAGCAGCCTCCTTCGAGAGAAGGGGGCGCATCATCTCCACTGGCATCCTCTATCAATCCGGAGGTGCCGGACACTCTTGGGGAAGCGCTTCAGAGTGCTTCCATTATAGAGGAACACCGTACCCTTATGGGTACGCTGGTTAAAAAGGTTCGGTCCACTAAGAGCGGATTGAACGAAGCTTATACCAGCCTTTTAACGGGCTTTGAGGTATGTGACATAATATATTTTTGGCTATTTGTGAAAGGAGTGCCTGTGTATAGATAGTAGCCCCTGAGACTCTGTTCGGCATTCATGAAGGAAGGCCGAATAGAGGATCGAATAATACTTTGCAGGAGCTAACATATATGTCTCTTTTGATGAACAGGCTACAAAGCTAGCGGCAACCTCGCATGCTGCCGAAGTTTAGGAACTAAAGCGGAAGTTGGAGGAAAAACAAGGTATGCGATGCCGAAGCATATATGAAATGATATGAGTTCCAATTTGTTATCTAAATGAGCTTTATGATTACGCTCATAGGTGACACGTATGAGGTCGAGGCCCTCAAGAGTGCTCTGGCCGAGGCTAAGAAGGAGGTGGATGAGGAGTGAGCCGCCCGCCGGAAACATGAAGCGAGGTTGGATGAAGTCCAACAAGAGCTCATGGATGCTATAAGAAAATGTGAGTCCTTGGAGCGCAAGGTGTTGGATCGAGACTCCAAACTTGCTACGGTGCTCCAAAGTGCGAAGGAGGCCCGGGTTGAAGCCCAAGGCGCCTGTCAGGAGATCTGAGAGGCCAAGCAGATCATGGTGGGTAAGGCCTTTAATATGCAGAGCAAATTCTCAAGGAGAAAGTACACCTTACTGACACACATTTGGAGTTCTCTAGGAGCGTTTGTGGATCTGCCCCGAAGTATTGTAGATGCTGCAGATTTCTTTCGAGCCGAAGAGGGGAGCTCAACAGAGAAGTTGTTCTGGTCGCAGTACCATGCGCCAGAGCATCCTGTGCCCCTCAGTGATCAGCTGAAACAGCTGACCGAGCTACATAGGGTGGCCGAACTGGCCATGAAGGATGTCATAGTCCATCTTTGGCCAGCCGAACCATACCTAGAAGCTATTTTGGGCTTGTGAAGTGGCTAGTCGATGCCTGCCCACAGATTGATGCTATAAAGTGGTCAGTCTGTATTGAAGGTGCCCGGATGGCCTTCGCACGTGTCAAGGTGCGGTGGGCGAAGATGAATGCCACCAGTCTTGCAACCAAGGGACCGCCCGCAGGCAAGGAGCATCGTACGTCGGAGCGATACTTCAACGACGTCCTTGAAGGATCCCACATTATAGAGGGCCTGTGTTCGAAGGACATCATTTTTGAATGAATGTATCTGTGCTGCCCAAACTCTGTATAATGAAAACAAGGCATTTTTATAATTTTAGTCTTGTTTCATCTGAAATTATTTATCCTCCATTGCGGTCGTTTATTGAATCTGAGAGTTGGCCAGTCGTCGGCTTCATCCCCTCATGTAGATACTACGGGGGTGTTCGGAATAGCACAAAAACACACTTAACCCAACGACTTGGTCCTTGAAGGAGGTGCTAGTGCGGCGAACCAGGCAATCAGACTATGCGGCTTTATCACTCTCACTTAGCCATAGGAGTTTGACAATAAGATTGTAGGCGTAGCCCCTGGTATTTTTTGGTGATCCGAACTTGGTTACTGTAGACACCTGACCAGGTAAAAAGCAGTCCTTCATGTGACACGGAAAAAATCGCAAGAGATTTATATTGAGTCACCGAATAGCTGACCATCTCTCGCTGCATCATGACAGTCAATTTTCAGCTTTCTCTACTGAGGTGTTTATCCGGCTAACCAGAAACACAATCGCAGTAGTTCTCCCTTTACTTCCTTAGCCGAACAATCGGAACGTAAGGTAGTAACCACAGGAGCGGGGCAACCCAACTATTGACCCAAGACATGATTCGGAGCCAATGCATATAATGCTAGATTCGGAATGCCGAATTGTACTGTAAAAGTGTTCGTACTTATGTTATATTTAAGAAATGTACGTGGCTGAATGGACCCCCTGGAGATTTAGGTCGTGCCGAGGTGTACATGACAACCAGACGAAAGAGAAGAGGAAATACAGATTAGGAAATAAGCCAGTACCGAATATTTTTGGGCAAAAACTGTTTCCATTATAGTCTGATTGATACGTCAAAACGTATTTGTAAAGATAATGCTATAAGCATCGAGGCTATTTTACATGCCGAGCAAAAGGGAAAGCTGTGTACAGGTACTAAAAAGGGGAAGAGGTGATCTTGAAAGATCCTTTAGGTACTCCGCCATACATTTGTGCTTCTTTTCGCCTTAGTGTGTTATCCTTTGAGAGGATTAATGAATAGGTTTTCATAAGGGGCCAAAAAAAGGGCCCTTGGTACCATAAAAAGGTGATGTAGGTTGCAGGGAACCTGGAAAAAAATGAAGTTAAGAAAAGGGTAGATATGGGGGTCCAGGTACGGTCCAGCCGAATTGTGGACTTTATCCTTGATATGCCTCCATCGTCGCCCATGGTATCTTTAGTGGGTAGTTATGTGCACGCGGTCCATACGCCGCTATTCGGCTGGGGCTAAGATAGAGGTCGGATTGCTAATCGATCTCCTAACAAGCTGGACTATCATTATGCAGGGTAGTCCAGACTCGTTTGACAGGGTCCGGGGGCTTGACTGCCGATGTGGAGTTCGACTTGATAAGGCCGACCTGCACTTCCGTTGCGAGGGTCGTGGTGTGTTCCTCAGTACGGAGGGAGCGATCCATGTTTCCATGGACTTTTATAACACCGTGTGGTCCTAGCATTTTGAGTTGTAGATAAGCATAGTGCGGGACCGCATTGAAGCGGGCAAACGCAGTTCGTCCGAGTAGTGCATGATAGCCACTGCAGTAAGGGACAATGTCGAAGATCAAGTCTTCGCTTCAGAAGTTGTCCGGCAAACCAAAGAAAACTTCCATTGTGATTGAGCTCGTGCAGCGGGCCTCTACACTAGGTATTACTCCTTTAAAGGTAGTTTTGGTGGGCTTGATTCTTGACAAGTCAATACCCATTTTCTGGACTGTGTCCTGATAGAGCAGGTTAAGACTGATGCCGCCATGCATGAGTACTCTCGTGAGGTGGAATCCATCGATAATTGGGTCGAGGACCAATGCAGCTGAACCTCCATGACGGATACTGGTCGGATGGTCTCTGCGATCAAAGGTGATCGGGCATGCTGACCATGGGTTGAATTTTGGGGTGACTGGCTCTATCGCATAGACGTCCCTTAACGCGCGCTTGCACTCCCTCTTGGGGATGTGAGTAGCGTATATCATGTTCACCTTCTTGACCTCGGGGGGAAATTTCTTCTGTCCCCATGTGTTCGGTGGGCGAGGCTCCTCGTCGTTATCCTCACTGGGCGACCCTTTCCCCGTGTGCTCGGTGTTTAACTTACCAGCCTGTTTAAAGACCCAACAGCTTCTATTGGTATGGTTGGCAGGCTTGTCCGGGGTGCCATGAATCTGGCAAGGTCGATCGAGTATTCGGTCCAGGCTAGATGAATTGTCTTTGTTTCTTTGGAATGGCCCCTTCCGCTGACCGGGTTTGGAGCCACTGAATCCGGCGTTGACTGTCGTGTCTTCGGCATTGTCACTGTTGCTCCGACGCTAGTTTTTGTTGCGTCGGGGCCTGCCGTTTCTGCTCCTTGCTTCAGAAGTGCCAGGATCGCTGGTACTGTTGCTGCTACGGGCAAGCCAGCTATCTTCTCCTGCGCAAAAGCGGGTCATGAGTGATGTGGAGGCTGCCATGGACTTCGGCTTTTCTTGGCCGACATGTCGGGCAAGCCATTCATCGCGGATGCTGCTTTTAAAGGCTGCTAGAGCCTCAATGTCCGGACAATCAACAATTTGGTTCTTTTTAATTAGGAACCGGGTCCAGAAATTTCTGGCTGACTCTCCGGGCTGCTGGACTATGTGACTGAGGTCATTGGTGTCTGGGGGCGGATATAAGTGCCCTAGAAGTTGTCTCTAAAGGCATCCTCCAGGTCTTCCCAGCTTCTAATAGAGTTTTCTGGGAGGCTGTTTAACCAGTGCTGAGCTAGTCCCTTAAGTTTGAGGGGGAGGTATTTGATGGCATGTAGATCGTCACCGCGAGCCATGTGAATGTGGAGAAGAAAATCTTCAATCCATACTGCGGGGTCTGTTGTGCCATCATATGATTCGGTGTTCACGGATTTAAACCCTTCTGGAAACTGGTTCCCCATTACCTCGTCAGTGAAGTATAGGGGGTGTGCGACGCCTCTATATCGGGCAAAGTCACGACGCAGTTCGGATGGAGTCCGTATGCGGTTTTCAGCCCGGGTGAAGTTGTGCTTGTCGCGCCAGGTTTGATGGCTGTCTTCTCGCGCTGGGGCACGCCCCCTAGATCCATAGATTGATCTGGTCTGACCGGCTCTATTAGCCAGGTCCTGTCGTAGGTCATAAGTGTATCCTGCAACTTTTGTCTCTCTGCCTTTATGGCGGGGTGGTGCAGGCTAGTGTTCGGCTTGAGTTGCTGCTCTGTCCTAGGCACGTGGTGGTCAGTCAGGTCCGTCGGCACCATTACACGTTGGTGGTATAGGCTCTGGGGCCTCGTCGTCGAATTGGGGTAGCAGCTTGCACTTCGGGTAACTCTTAGTTGGGCGTTCGAGGCCGTATTCCTCACCTGCTAGGACATTAGTCCATCTGTCATTGAGCAGATCCTAATCAGCTTGAAGCTGTTGCTGTTTCTTTTTCAGGCTTCTTGCAGTGGCTATTAGCCGGCGCTTAAAGCGCTCTTGTTCGAGGGGTTCCTCTGGCACAATGAATTCTTCGTCGCCGAGGCTCTCGTCCTCTTCGGAGATCAGTAAGTAATTACTATCCTCTGAACCCTTGTTCTCGATAGGATCGTCGGGATTGACTTTCCCATCCTCCCAATCATCATGCTCAGATGTTGGTTCGATAGGGGCTTCTTGGTCTTCGGAGTTATCCGGATTATTGTTCTCTCCGGCGCTGATATTACTGTCCTTTTCATGATGTGATTTCGAGCGGCACCGCTGACATCGACGCTTTGGTGGTGCCACGGGGGGCTTGTCCTCGACTAGATCCTTACCACCATCACCGTCGTCCTCTTTGGGTGTGTCCACCATGTACACGTCGTACGTGGAAGTGGCCGTCCAGCGTCCGGTAAATGGCGGGTTCTGGCTTTGCTCTTCTTCGGCATCGTTGTCCATACTGTCGATGTCTTTGGAGGCGTAATCGAGCATGTCGGTTAAGTCCTCGACAGTGGCTATAAAGTGGGTGGTGGGTGGGACGTAAAATTCCCCGCTCTCAGCCCCTAGTGTGGGCTGGGCGTAGTTTGGCAGCGATCCTTCTGTAATGGCAAGAGATCGCATTAAGTCCAGGGCCTCGTTTAAGAGTGAGGTTTGGACAGGGAAGCGAGAGTCCGTGGAGTAGGGCGGAACATGAGTTCCCTGGCCGAGCTCGCATAACACGGACCTCTAGAGTCTGGATATGGTGTTGATGAAGGGAGCCTGGTATGACTCCGGGCCCGCTGGTGAAACGATCCCCTCCGTATCTCCGCTGTTGAGCTCTATGGCTACGGAGAGTCCAACGGGGTCTAATCTCCCATCTTCGGACTCGGTTGGGTGTTCCGGATCTAAGGCCGGAGCTGTGGTTGAGGCCGTGAATCCTTGGAAGATCAAATCTCCTCAGATATCAGTGACATAATTTAGGTTTCCAAAACTGAATTAATGACTAGGGGCGTTGCTGTCGATCTACTCCAGATGTCCAATCGAATTGGCACGCAGCGCGAAGCCACCGAATACGAAGATTTGGCCGGGGAGAAAAGTCTCTCTCAGGGTGGTACTGTTGTAGATGATAGATGGAGCCATCGAGCCTTCTGGCAACGACATAGTGGAACTCTAAATGAAAGCACCAATGTCGGTGTCAAAACCGGCAGATCTCAGGTAAGGGGTCCCGAACTGTGCGTCTAAGGATCGAAGGTAACATGAGGCAGGGGACATGATGTTTACCCAGGTTCGGGCCCCCTTAATGGAGGTAATACCCTACTTCCTGCTTGATTGACTTTGATGAGTATAGGGGTTACAAGAGTTGATCTACCTCGAGATCGTAATGGCTAAACCCTAGATGTCTAGCGTGTATGATTGTGATTTTTCCTAAGGACTAAACCCTCCGGTTTATATAGGCACCGGAGGGGACTAGGGTTGTACAAAGTTGGTTTACAGAGGAAGGAAACTACACATCCGGATGCCAAGCTTGCTGTCCACGCAAAAGAGAGTCCCATCCGGACACGGAAGAAAACCTTCTATCTCTTATCTTCACAGCCCATCAGTCTGGCCCGTGTCACATAGGCCGGCTCCCCGAGGACCCCACAGTCCAGGACTCCCTCAGGCATTGCCACTCCTTCCAATAAAGCCGGCGATTTTAACCCTTCTTATGTGCTATGCCGTGCTAGTGATGGGCATGTTTATGCCAAATTTGTTGGTTATTCTTATGAGTACATTGAATGGTCTATTTGGGTTCCCAAGACCCTTGTTACTAACATCAAAGGACCCATTACAAAATGGGTACCTAAAATCAAGCATTGATCTATTGTAGGTGTTTGCTTCCGGTGGGGGATCATGGTTGCTCGATAGTGGAGCCACAAATCATATGACCGGATGCAAGGACTTGGTGGTGGACATGCACAAGGTCTCATCTATTCCCACCAATGCCGAGTGGGGTGATGCCTCGCCTTCTAAGGTATTGGGTCTTGGCAAGGTGGTCATTTCTCCTAATCTCACAATCGAGAAAGTCATGCTTGTTGAGTCCCTTGCATACAATCTAATTTCTGTTCATCAACTTGCACTCATGGGCTTTGCCACTTTCTTTGATATTGATACCGTGACCCTCTTGTGGAGCAAGACTCTTAAAGTAGCTTTCGTTGGGCATGTCGAAAACGGTCTTTATGTGGTTAACTTTTCGGAGCAACCCACTAAGACCGCGACATGCCTAATGGTTAAAGTTGACGTGGGATGGCTCTAGCATCACCGTTTAGCCCACATCAATATGAGATCTTTGCAAAGTCTTCTCAAGGGGTACCATGTCCGTGGACTAACAAATTTTAGTTTTGCCAAAGATTGTGCTTGCAGTGCTTGTATCGAAGGAAAGCTACACGAGAAGGCTCACCCTCCCACGACTATCATCTACTCGAAGAGACCCTTGGAGCTCCTTCACTTGGACCTCTTTGGGCCTCCATCCTTTGATAGTCCTGGGGGTAGAAAGTATTGCTTGGTTATTTTGGATGATTATTCAAGATACACTTGGGTATATTTCTTCAAGAGGAAGAGTGAGACTCAACAAACCGTCATCGACTTTGCAAATGAAGCTCAACATCAACACAATGCAAAGACCTTGATAATAAGAAGTGACAACAGCACCGAGTTCAAGAACTACAACTTGGATGAGTTTCTTAGTGATGAGGGGATCAAGCATCAATATTCCGCACCTTACACCCCTCAACAAAATGGTGTAGCAGAGAGGAAGAACCGGACGTTGATGGACGCGGCAAGGACCATGATGGTGGAGTTCAAGTCTCTCTACAACTTTGGGCCGAAGCCATCAACACCGCTTGCCATGCATCTAGTCGGCTCTATCTACGCAAGGGCTTGAACAAGACTCCATATGAGATACTTATTGGTAACAAGCCCAACCTCAAGTACTTCCGGGTGTTCGGTTCTAAGTGTTTCATTCTCAAGAAAGGTGTCTGTTTGTCTAAATTTGAGGCTAGAGCTCATGAGGACATATTTGTTGGTTCTGCTACAAACTCTCATGCTTAGTGTGTCCTCAACAAGTCCACGGGACTCATTAAGGAGACGTGCAACATGGAGTTTCACAAGACTAACGTCTCCCAAGTGGAGCAAAGTGGTACTTGTGATATAGGTGATGAAATTCCTCCCTAAGGCATAAAAAGAATGGGTGTTGGTCATATCCTACCCATTGAGGAACCCCTTGTGGCCAAATGAGAAGGACAGAGTTCCACTCAAGTGGAGCCATCACCAACCCAAGACCCACACGCTTCCGAAGAACAAAGTGAAGGCCCTCAACCAAGTGAACAAGATCAAGGGCAATATCAATCTCAAGATGGTGGTGAACCACCAAGTGATGCCCAAGGTCAAGTTCTCCCTCCTGAGCAAGTTCAAGATCAAGAGCAAGCTCAAGACCAAGAACAAGCTCATGACGACGCTCAAGATGATCAAGTTTCCACTCCTCAACTATCTCTTAAGGAGGAATTGGAGCGTCGTGCCACCAAGATTGCTTCCAAGCTCACTACCAAAGATCATCTTATGCAGAATGTACTTGGAATTTTGAGAAAAGGGGTAAGCACTTGTAGACAATTAGCAAACTATTGTGAACATCACGCGTTTGTTTCTTGTGTTGAACCCCAAAATGTCTATGAGGCGCTCGAGGATCCGGATTGGCTCAATGCCATGCATGAAGAACTCAACAACTTCGAGCACAACAAGGTGTGGAGATTGGTTCCAAGGCAAACGGGGAACCATAATGTCATTGGAACCAAGTGGATATTCAAGAACAAGTAGGATGCTCATGGAATTATCGTTCGCAACAAGGCTCGTTTGGTAGCACAAGGCTACTACCAAGTCGAGGGTATCGACTACGGTGAAACCTTTGCTCCCGTTGCTTGCCTTGAATCTATTTGTTTATTGATTGCTTATGCTTCTCATCATAACTTCAAGTTGCAACAAATGGATGTGAAGAGTGCTTTTCTTAATGGTCCTATTAATGAGTTGGTTTATGCCAAACAACCCCCAAGGTTTGAGGATCCCGAGTTCCCCAATCATGTGTACCAACTCGATAAGGCACTCTATGGCCTTAAACAAGCCCCACGTGCGTGGTATGAGCACCTTACTGAGTTGTTGCAGGATCATGAGTTTGAAATTGGGAAAATCGACCCCACTCTTTTTAATAAGCTCAAAGGGGAGTTGTTTGTATGCCAACTATATGTTGATGATATTATCTTTGGTTCCCCTAACAAAGCTTTCAATGAGGAATTTTCTGCTCTCATGACCTCGAAGTTCAAGATGTCCATGATGGGACAGTTGAAGTTCTTTCTCGGGTTCGAAATCAAGCAAAGAAGAGAAGGAACCTTCATCAACCAAGCCAAATACACTCAAGACATGCTCAAGAGATTCAAGCTAAGTGATGTCAAGCCGGCTTCCACTCCAATGCCTATCAAATGCCTACTTGACATAGATCCCAATGGTAAAGCAGTGGATCAAAAGGTAAATCGTTCCATGATTGGCTCCTTGCTTTATCTTTGTGCATCTAGATCGGATATCATGTTGAGTGTGGGATTTTTTGCATGGTTTCAAGCCGCACCTAAGGAAAGCCACTATATGGCGGTCAAGCAAATATTTCAATATTTGGCTCATACCCCAAACTTTGGCTTATGGTACCCAAGAGGAACCAACTTCAACCTTTTGGGCTATTCAGACTCGAATTGGGCGGGAGACAAAGTGGATAGAAAGTCAACCTCCGTAGGGTGCCAATTTCTTGGTTGCTCTTTGGTGAGTTGGTCTTCTAAGAAGCAAAGTTGTGTGTCTCTCTCATCCACCAAAGCAGAGAATGTGGCCGCCGGTAGTTGTTGTGCTCAACTTCTATGGATGAGGCAAATTTAAAGGATTACGGTGTCATTTGTGACAAAGTGCCTCTTTGGTGTGACAATGAAAGTGCCATCAAGATCACTCTCAACCCGGTGCAACACTTCAAGATGAAACATATTGAGATTCGGTATCACTTCATCCAGGATCACATTAGGCAAGGGGAGATCCAGCTCAGATATGTTAACACTCATGATAATATTGCAGACATTTTCACGAAGCCCTTGGATGAAGCAAGATTTCGCGAGTTAAGGCATGAGCTAAATATCATTAATTCGAGCAATGTGGCTTGAACCCTTGCACACCCCACCATACTCATATTGATATCTTGTTTAGGTGTAGGCATGGACATAGGGGGAGTGTTTTTCTCTCAATGAACTCTCCCTCCCCCCATTATGCATAAATTGATCAACTCTTTCACATTAGCCATTTTTATGGTAATTGTGCTTCAAAGACGAGTTTTGGTCATGGGCCCAAGGATAATTCTTCGCATTACCATACCAATTGACTCAAACATAAGTGGCTCCCGCCACCTGACGATGTCCTGGACTAGGGGGTACTCACCACATCGTCTCCTGATCTCTTGGATTGGGCCGAGGACCCCCAGGGCCGTTTACTCATGGGCCAGTTCGGACATCCCCTGTCGCATACAAGGAAGACTCCACAAGACTTGGCGCCCAAAACAAGGACTCTCCTAAACCCTAGGCCTCCGGTATCTTATATAAACTAAGGCCAGGCTAGTCACTAGATATATCATATTCATTACTACAATCTCGTGGTAGACACATGTACTTTGTACTACACCCATATGAAAACAAGCAAAAGCAGCATGTAGGGTATTATCTCTTCAAGAGAGCCCAAAGCTGGGTAAAACCCCGTGTTCATGTTACCATCGCTCCAAGACGCCTAGCTTAGAATCCCTACTACGAGATACGCCGGATATTGAACCGACATTGGGGCTTTCATTGAGAGCCTGCTGGGTGATCATCGCGAATTGATGGGACAATCAGGTGATATTTTTTCAGTTAGATCTGTTTTATGTCAATCATCTCTTTTCGCAAATTGTTGCTGCCGGATTAGCCTACTTTGTTCGCAGTCAAACCAAGATTAGGAAAATTTTAACGATGATGGTCGTACACGTCGCCGGACCGTGTTAGATCCGGACACTGTTGCGGTTATAGAAAGCAATATCAATCGCAAAGATTGCTACCCCACATTCCATGGAAACTCTGGAAGAAACATGTGCATGCAGCAATGCCTTGGGGTTGTAGATACACCGCCTGGGTCATTCCAAAAATAGCGGCGATCTAGCCGAGGAGTAGGGCCAATCACACCTCGCCTCGGTCGGTCATATCAGGGAAGATTCCTTTCCTTTTGTTTTTTATTCCAGCCCTTAGTTCGTCCGGTGGTCCTCCTCTACCTTTTGTTGAAAAGTGCATGCACCTGGGATATTGCTAACCTGGTTTGCTAATAGTTTTATGGTGCGGTACCCAAGGTTTGATTGGTAGATTCTGGTAATTTGAGTACTACTACTCCACGTATAAGATCAAAACCAATATATTCTAGGTACTAGTTGATACTAGTTTTGTCCAGATCACTTTTGTTTTCTCACCTCGGTCTACTACGGTCATCGTAGTCGAGCGTGTTTATTTTTTCTTGACTATTCGTTTATCACATGAAATTATTACACACAGAATATTTTTTGTCCCTTTGTACTGCATTATTTTTTGCAGAGATATTTTGTTGACACATGTACATGCGTTTTCTGTTCAAAGAGTATTCTCTGTCGGTCTGCATTTTTTGTGCTACAGGTTTTGCAATCAGGTCTACACTGCGGCCGCCGTTTCAGGGTGACCCGATATGCTGTCGCTGCCCTGTGCGCACTGTGTCCGTAACTCGGGCGCCCGTGCGAATTCGGATTTTGTCATCCCGTTGTGCCAACGCCCAGTGTCGACAATGGCCTCGCGCCACGCCACATCTCTTCTAATAATTTATTTACATAAAGAATTTTGTACAGAATTTTTATTTATTTATTTTTGCTATTTGCTTTGTGCTACTTCATGCATGCAGATAATCGGCCTCGACTACGCCATGCCGCTGGCCGCACTGTCACCTCGGCAGGGTGACGTCGTTGCCCACCTCCATCGACCGAATTGTGTCGTCACCTTGGAGCGTTGCCCTGTGTTGGCAACCCCGCATCATCGCTTCATGAACCTACTCAGCTGGAGATTCCAGTGTCACCCGGTGACCTGCTCCATCACCTCGACTACACTGGGGGCTTCACCTCTTCGGGGTGCCGAGCTCTTCGCCAAGCTTGGGGGCTGAGACCTTGTCCTGCACCAAGCTCGGACTGCGTCATCAATGCTAAACACATTAACCAGCTAAGTCGCTTTCATGCTCCAAAACTTTCAGTTTTAAATTTTGTCCGATTCAGCCAAGCATTATACTTTGTTGGCAAAAAGTTGTTTGTGAAAAACTTCCTTGTCAAAACTTTGTTTGTGACACACAAATTCAAATACCCAGTTCACTCGGGGGCTTCCTTATGAAGCCTTTCCTCTTGCATATGATTATACTTGTACGGCTTCATTCCTTGTTCGTGTATTACGCCACAATATGCACCATATTGACTTAAGTGCTTCGCAAGCTGGGTTGCCTTGCTCCTGTGTTTACCCCTACGTTCCCGATTGTTCGGCTAGGGAGTAAAGGGAGCACCTCTGCGATTGTCACGATCGGGTCATTCGAGCTCGGACCTCAGACTGGGTGAAGCCAAAAGCTAACGGTCTTATTGTTTTCAATTATGGTCGGCACACAACGGAACTCATGTGTACAAAAAATCTATTGCACAAGTCTCATAGTGACAATGAGCAACCGAAGAAAGGTATCGGTGGGGGTACTATTTTCTTCAAAGATGCTTCTTACACTTCGTCAGTAATATAGCATAAGTCCGATGAGCGCGCTTTGTCTACTACAGCCTTATGGCCTGATTGCCTGGTTATCGGAAACATCATCGATATTCTCGACAGGTGGAGTACATAACACTTTTCGGCCCTTGACCGAAGACGGAGAAGCCGACGGTCGGTTAAGACGCGTTTAAAGTTCGGGTGAACACAAATATGATATTACTACTTCAGTATATACAATCATTATACATAAAATTCTTTTACCCAAGTCACTTGGGGGGCTCTTAAATTTACATGAGCCATTTTATAATAAGTGTTTTCTTCTTAGTCGTTGCAAAGTCTTTTTCTATCACCCCCTTTTTCGATGCGAGTGTGTGGTCAATAGCTGAGGAGCCTAATTTCTCTCTCAAAGCCGCTAGAGTTTAGTTTGATAAACTGGCCTAATGAGTAGTACTCCGCCTTCGGGATAGGAGGTTAAAGACGTAGGCTGACCCGCTTGAAGTCTTGAGAAAAGATGTGTCATGTTAAAGCACGGCAGAAACACTTTTTTTCTCTAAGACCAATTTTTGATTTGGCACCGAACACTTGATCTAGTTTGGACGACCAGTTTTTACTGAAGTTTTTGGTTTTCCAAGCCTATGGCACTTTTAAACTATTTGTGTGTTTCCAGCATAAGTCTTGCAGTGCAAGATCGGACACCTTTAGAGATTCGGCAAAAACATTCTCGGATATTGCTATATATGCGTCAGTTTCAAACTGTGTCTTTGGTCAATAGTTGGGTTGTCCGGCTCCTATGCTTGCCTCCTACGTTCCGTTTGTTCGGCTAGGTGTGCAAAGGGAGAACCACCGCGATTGTGCTTCCAGCTTGCATGATTAAGCACCTCAATGGAGAAAGCCGAAAACTGACTGTCACAATAAGCGTAAACTGGTCAGCGATCCGATGACTGTGTTAAATGATGGGCCGTTCATAACATTGGCTGAAGTGTTTACGGCTTGACCTCGGCTATCGCCGAACACTAACCGGGGGCTACTAGCTGGCCTCCCAACTTTAAGCTCCTATGACTAAGTGAAAGTTATAAAGCCCGCATATCTGATTGCCTTGTTTCCGCTAACACAACCGCCTCCGGGCACCGAGACGTCGGCTAAGGGTTGTCTTGTTATTGCGGAAACACCCTGCGTAGAGGTGCCACTTTCAACTGATAAACGGTCGCTATAGAGTCAAAAGAAATATATATCATCAGCGTTCGTATTCACTATACAAGCGTTGCCACTACAAAAAAAGAACACATCCGTGACATTTTGGGCCGAACGAAATTTTTTTCTGTCATACATATGACACTTCTATGACGATAATTGTGAAAAAACCCGGTATCATCATAGATGTGGTGAGCTCCTACTTCTATGACCAAAAATCATGACAGAAAATGGGGTTTTCTTCCTGGGCGGGCCGGAGACGCAGCTGCATGACATTCTTTGGGCCGTCCATGACGGAAAAAACTGTGGTAGAAGCGAGGGGGAGGAAAATTTTGGGGAGTTCCCGGTTACGGCGGGAGGTCGGGGGTCAAGCGATGCGCGTTTCTCTTGTACATGTACGCGCGTGTGTACGAGGCGTTGGCTCTAACTGAACCCGAGCGAGGCGTTGGGCTCTAACTGAACCCGAGCGATTGCACTGCAGGCTACACATTACTGAACCCGGGCGATCGATCGATGGTTGTTAACTGAACCCGATCGAGCGATTCCTTTGCTACTGCTGCTAACTGAAGCCGGTCGATGCTGCCTCTATGATGAACAGTGAGCGTTGCTGGGGGCAGGGGGGGTGGTTTGGATGAACAGTGAGCGGTGGCGTTGCCTCTGGATGAACAGGACCCCATGGTGTGGAGGGCTGGATGAACAGTAGATGGTGGAGGGGTGGTTGAACAGGCCCCCGTGGTGTGGAGGGCTGGATGAACAGTAGACTGTGGAGGGCTGGATGAACAGTAGACGATGGAGGGGTAGTTGAACAGTAGCCGGTGGAGTAGCGCACGATGGAGGATGGATGAACAGGAGCCCGTGGAGGCTGGAGGAGGTCGACGGTAGCCCATGGAGGCTGGAGGAGGTCGACGGTGGAGATGAACAGTATCCCATGGAGTCCCGTTTTGCGGTATGCCACACCCCTGCCGATGAACAGGACCCCTGTTTCGACCGTAGGAGGTCCGTTTCGTCCGTTTTGCGGTACGCCACACCCCTCCCGATCAACAGGACCCCTGTTTCGACCGTAGGAGGTCCATTTCCTCCGTTTTGCGGTACGCCACACCCCTCCCGATCAACATGACCCCCGTTTCGACCTTAGGAGGTCCGTTTCCTCCGTTTTGCGGTATGCCACACCCCTCCTGATCAACAGGACCCCCATTTCGACCGTAGGAGGTCTGTTTCCTCCGTTTTGTGGTACGCCAGACCCCTCCCAATGAACAGATCCCATTTCGAACGTGGCCGGTGGAACACAAGGCCGTTTCCTCCATTCTGCGGTATGCCAGGCCTCGTTTCCATCGCCTGTTCCGTCCAAGCCCTCCCAATGAACATGACCACACATTCCGTTGCCTCCCGATGAACACGACGCATTCCGTTGCCTCCCCATGAACACGACGACGACGCTGTTTCTCCGTTCCGACCCAGCCAATGTACACGAGCCCTGACCGTACGTATATATGCGCGAGTAGGCGTTCGAGACCCCCCCCCCGCATGTACACATATGTGGCCATATTTTCTTTCTTGCACCCTGGCCGCTGTAGGTACGTGTACATGCTACTTGCGCGCCTCTACTACGACACGTGCACGCCTCTACTACGACACGTGCGCGCCTCTACATCCACCAGTATATATGTACGTAAACGTTCGCGACCAGAATGACAACGCTACGTATGCTTCGACCAGGTGGGTCCCGACTGTCAGGCACTTCCTTGCCTGCGAAGATGTAGCTGGTGGGTCCCAGCAGTCAGGGGGCGAATGTTTTTTTTGCCCGGACGCACTTCCTTGCGTGCGAAGATGTAGTTGGTGGGTCCGAGCAGTCAGGGGGGCGAATCATTTTTTTGCCCAGACGTACTTCCTTCCGTGCGAAGGTGTAGCTGGTGGGTCCCAGCAGTCAGGGGGGAAACGTTGTTTTCGTGAAATAAGGTGGCCCATCCGGTGGGTGCCTGCTGTCAGGTGGAGGAATAATTATTTTGCACGTAATAAGGAGGCACTTCCTTGCGGCCGCCGTGGACCCAGCTGTCAGCCTCTTCACGTACAGTATCTTCCGATGGAAGTCGGTCGTTGACCACATTGACCATGCCGCGCCGAGAGCACCAGGGCGGTGTTCGACGGCGAGGCCTAGGAAGGGGACGACGCGGAGCTGGGGTAGACGCAACAGTAGAATCCCGCGCGGAGAGGAGTACGAGGGTTCACTGGTTCGGCTGCGGTGTGAGGCTGCCATCACCGTAGAATAACAGGGGTGTGGGTGAGTGGAGGGATGGCCTGGCCAGCGGTGGGAGTTGTATGGGGGCGGTGAGGCCTCCGCGGCAGCACAGCCGGCCACAGGAGGCAGGAGCAGGCGGCACGACCGGCGCTGCTTTGGGCGGCTGGACCAAGAAGACCACAGGTTGAAGAAGCACTACGGCCGTTGGATGGCCTGCTCCTGCTTTGGGCGGCTGGACCAAGAAGACCAGAGGTTGAAGAAGCACTACAGCCGTTGGATGAACATCGTACGGTCACTGAAGCTACAATCGTTTATTATTGACTAAGTTGACAAAGCCCTTGGTACGCTCCAACTTAGTAGGCCCACGGGTCAGCCTACGAAACGGTGCGCCCCAGATGTCAGGGGGAGGAATCATTTTTTTGGGCGGCCAAAGCTAAGAATATCCGAGATTGAAGAAGAAGCATGACATCCGTTGGATAGACATCCAACGGCCACTGCTGCTAGAACCGTGTGTTTACTATAATAAGTTGAGAAAGCCTTGCATACGCGTCAACTTATTTTTTTTAGGGGACGCGTCACTTAGTAGGCCCACAAGTGTGTGGCAGAGAACTTATAGCCCATTTGCGTTTTGTAAGAATGTACAGCCCATTCTTAATTCTAATGGAATTTACAACAACCCATTTATAGTTTGTTAAAAGTACAACCCATTTTCTAGCTAGGACAAAGATTAATAATTTCAACCAACCATTGAAGACAGAATTCAATAAAATTTCCCACATTTTGATGGGATCCAAAATATTTTTATCCCGAAACTTCTAGTCAGATTAAATATAAATTTGTATTGCGTAAAAATCCAACGAAACATTGCGCGCGCAACAATGAAAATTTAAGATTTTCAAAATCCATAAATAATATTTTATATACTAATTTCGTGTTTGGTGCATTTTTTTATAGTTACTGCCCAGTTTTTATAATTACATCCCATTTATTATTTTTTAAAGCCCATTTTCCTGTTAAGCCTAATGAATCCCTCCTAGGAAAGATTTGTAGCCCAGCGGGGCGGAGAATAACAAGTTCACCTTGCCTGGGTATTCCTCAAAAAGACGTATAGCTGGGCTAGCCATTTTCATCTGAAAAAAATTAGTATCTGGGCTGGATATCTGGCCTGGGCTAGACGGGCCACAGCCCGCCCAGTTAATACCCTGCTCTCCTCTGAACAACAACGAAATCATTGCCAAGAAAAACTCTGCAGTGCTCACGCCTCAAAAACACAAGTACTGCTCGAGCTGCTTGGTCCCAGCTGTCGGCCGCACCTTGTGCAATTCTCTCAATTATATTGACTACATATGTTGACAATGGTCTGGGACCGTGATGTCAGGAAACCAGGAGAAAGCAAAAAAAATATAGTTGTACATAATAAGGAGGCACTTGCATACGTACGGCTATGGCCCTAGTGGGTCCCTAGTGTCATCCAGTCAAAATAAACTCATCTCCTGAATCCTCATGTTCGTTGACGATGTTAACAATGCTCGGCGCCACGGTGAGCGCAACAACTCGAAGGACAACGGAGAGGGCCTCGCGGGCCCTACTGATGGTCTGATACAGCGCCCGCTGCTCATTCAGGAAGCCAGGATCATCGGACACCTATGAGAACCTTCGAGAAACTGAGACGGCATAAAACGGTAAGGCCACGCTTGGGAGCTCTGGTTTATTTCAAACCTGTATTAACATACACAAGTGTAATTTACTCATCATCAGAAACAACGCGTAAAAATACATGCGTAATGAAACCGAGGGCCCGAGGTCTGTAAGTAAAACCGGCGGGTTATGCGTGTAATTTGAGAGACCAGTGTATATTTTACGAGCACTGCTATATGGACGACATTACCAGACGATACATGCATGACGTGCGTATCATGCCATCCATAGGCAAGGCTGAAACAGCAGCTAACGGCTAGATTAGCAATCGTCCGAGTGTTGTTCAGCGTTTTTATCATGTGTGAAGTACTTCGGATATTTTACTAGTCGAAATCGACCAACCAAGCGCCTTCGCCCAAGAGCATCTGCTTTAATTTACAAGCGTCAGTTTTACAAGCGGTTTTGGTTGGAAAACGACGATCCAATCACGGCCTAATATCATGAGTTGGACGGAAGATCATATGATTTCACGTCTAACCTACTCGACTTGTCGTATAGGCTATGAATGGAACATCAGACGATGAACTTCTTAAGCATGGAAACAACAGAAGAGGATGATCCTCTTAACAAGCAAATCACTGGCATTAGATCGACATGCAAAACAATACGAAGCATTATTCTCAGGAGGCACGGTGAACAGCTCGTGATGCCACATGCCACAACATTCCAAGCTCAAGTATGCAATCAAACACAAGGCCTGGCATTACATAGACAATATTCAGAACAAACTCTTAACACAGGAATATCTCAGCAGAGTAACTATTTACTTCTAAACTGAACACAGGAATAGGAAAAAACACTCGACGCTGCTCACAGCAAGGTCGTCCCACTCAAAAATATCAAATGCATGTCTTCTGGCTAACATCAATGAGCAAATTTTGACAAGGTTTTCCAATTCCAATATATTAAACTAACGCCTTCTTGCTAACATCAATGATTAAACTTTGACAAGCTTTTCCCATTCAAAATATGTAATGCCTATGATCGTGGAGTCCTGTTGTAGCTTCTTAAATTGCCAATAGTCTCTGCAGACTAGTCATGTCACTGGTGTCTAATAATACTTTGTAAAGCTTCTCGGTCATTCCTTCTGTAATGTAGCGCAAACAATGACTGCTTCTTTCTGCAAAGTGGAACGACCAACTGGACCCAGTAATGCAGCAGTTTGCCTTGGACACATTGGCTCCTTTTGTGCAATTCAACTAAAATCGAAGTCGGAATAAAACCAAGCTTTAATTTTGATATCCCTGTAAGCAACAATAGGTATAAGGGAAACATCTAACTTATCTTGGATGGAAAATAAAGTAGGATAGTAGCATTTCTAAAATGGTTGCATTGATTCATATTAACAGAGACATTCTCTTGAAACAACATTCGTTAAAAAATGTAATTTACTTTTAATAGTGGCATTGCTTCAATTTTCCGGCGGCATTCTTAGATTAACAACAGCAAAATAGATGTATGGGACATGCCAGCACCATGTGCGTCCACACGTATAAATGGGTGATGCAGAGTATGTAGCCAAGCAGCCTATATGTGTTGGTCCCGTATTTGTTCTCTTTGAACCTTTTTCCTATGTGAGGGCAGCAAATCTAGTCCTGCACAAACCACCCGACCCCTCAGTTTCTTTCCCTTTTCAACAAAGAGATTGGTTCCTTACAGATGTGTGTACTGGGTTACCCCCTTTTTCCCTTTTCGACCTACAAAGCGACTGGATAGCCAGTCTATACTACTTTTCGCCCCTCCTTTCCTCATTGAACCACGTCCTAGATTCTTGCTCCAGCTCACCGCACCCTTCTTTCCTCTTTGAACCAAGACCTAGATTCGACTACAAATCGAAAAAGATCCACATGCAGCTAGAGCAACGACGGTTTCGAAGAAACTTATACCTTAGGGTCGTCGGGATGTGGCAAGGCGTGCGGCGGGAGGCCGGATCTGCCCACACTATGTACGACAGCGAGGAAGAAGGGGTCGGTGGCCCTCCCGCACAGGCGCTGGGTGAAAGAGAACAGCACAGCCGGTAGTGGATTGCCTCCCTCGCCGAAGGCGATAGAGTGAACGCTGCACCTCCTCCCCTTCCCGGTGTGACGGGATATGAACACCTCCTTCACCAGCTGTGAGGGGGAGAGAGAGACAAGAGGCCAACGCAGTCTTGTTTAGATCTGGTGAAGAGAGGGTGAGAGACTATGAATATAGCAAACCCTAGTAAATGAACGCTGAGCCTCCAGCGTGTAACATATATGTAGCGCGGCGAGTGTGCGGAGAGTGCAAACCCTAGCAAACAAGCGTTGAGGCTCCCGCTTATATATATATATATATATATATATATATATATATATATATATATATATATACTACTGTACTACGGACTGAGCTCCGGTGCCTTCACTGCACCTGCTTTTGGCTGTATGACAGGTGAGCCAGCCACATTTTGGGCCCACCTGTCATAAACCCAAAGGCAGGTGCACTAAGTCAATGAAGTTGCGTCCATATAGTACTCTCGTGTATACGACTAATATATAGTGTAGTGGTTTTCTTATTCTCTCCATAACAATCGTTTTAAATGTATAGTGAAGAAAACTAGTACTACTACTTCCGATGAACTAACGATCCACGCCCACGCGTCCTGGTCGCACTTCCCATCCTTCACGTGTGGTACACTACCCTCCCTTAAGTGAACAACCACACATGCGCCAAATTATTGGAAACGTGTGAGAGTGCGTACAAATAAAGAATTTTAATTTCAATTATCGGAAAGGTTTGAGAGTATTACAAAGTTTGACTTCAGTCAAATCTAATATGCGGAGTAAATAAGAATGGAGGGCTACTACATCCATCTGGGGTTTTAGTCCACACCATTTTTTAAATCAAAGTTAATAGCTAGACAAATAAAATTACACGAGAGCTGGAGACAAAGTTGTGAGAAGGCTTAGAAATCAATACAAAACTTATGCTCTTAGTACCAACGTCGATCCTTCTTCGAGGAAACATTTGGTTCATAGCCAATTGTGTGATAAAATTGCACCAACGTGAAAGACGACTGCGTCTCCAATGCAACCAAGGTGAACTGATGAAGGATATCATCTTTGTGCATAACAAGCAAAGAGCACTGATGGAAGACATCTTGTTTTTCATTGAAAATCGATCAGCTTCACCAACCGACGCAACCATGAGGCGCAACCATGAGCATCGATAGGTCATCGTGGTGATGCATCATCCATTTGGCATCAAGTTTGGGTGAGGCACCTATGAAGTTCGACAAATCCTCACTATGGTCTGTTTCTTCTCAGTAATCAAGCTCGAGGAAGGAAGAACCACGTGGCAGAGTACAGTGAGGCAGAACAACTATGGCCATCCAATTTTGTGCAGTTCCACTAAAATTGAGGAAGACATGCCCGGGTATGGAGACACGCATCATTGTTTCCAAAAATATAAAAAAGGGTTAGCAATGACATCTCAGTTGTCAATAAGAATTAATGAAAAGTACACCAACAAACAGAAGCATCATAATTATCTTGATGGGAACTAAACCAGGATAACCGAGAAAAAAGCATTTCTTCATTTAACCAGTGATAGTACTACCACCATATGGACAATGACCGCACAACCACCATGTACTTTTTTCGAAACAACATGTATTCCTCCACCGAGGCATAAATCAGGACAACTTTTCGAGTGGCATTTCCTCTATAATAGTACTACTAGTAGGTGACGTTGGACCAGCCGACAAACCCTAGCTACTACTATGCATGGGGAGCTGGGGAGTGGTCGCATAGAAGAAAACCCGCACGCAGCGACCCGGGGAGCTGGACCAGTACAAGAAGTTATGCCTCAGGTGGGCGAGATGTCGTTTAGGCAGGCGGGAGGGATCTTCCCACACGACGGCAGCGAACAAGGGCGCGGAGGATCTTCGTCCGCGCCAGCGCCGGCTCCGAGAGGACGGTGCGCATCGGCTTCCTCCGTCACCGACGGCGACAACGTCAATGCTGCACCTCCTCACCTCCCGCAGCGGATGGGATTCGGCCGGATATGTGACCACCAGTGAGGAGAGAGATAGAGTGGACACTGTCATCTTGTTTTGATATGGAGAGGGTGAGAGAGCGAGACACGAGAAACTCTATCAAACAAGAGGCTGTAATGGAGTAAAAAAAATCTCTCCATAGTAGTGGTTTTAAATAGAATACGCGCGTTCCTGGAAAAAAGAAACGAAAATTGGCGGACAATTTTTTAAGGGTCTGTCTAGGACACATCTAGATGTGACATAGTTATGTCACATCTAAGTTGATGTCCATTCTGTTTGTGGTCTATTTTTTTGTCCTAGTTTTTTTGTTTCTTGTTGCTACTCCCTCCGTCCAGGTGTGTAGGGCGTCTAAGGAAGGGCAGCGTGATTCCCTCAAAAAAAGGGAAGGGCAGCGTGATCTAGGCGCGAGTTGAGTGGCCTAAGGGAAAATTTAAACTGGGAAAATAGCCAGTTACCGAGCAAGTTTAGCCCTTAATTCTCGCTGGTAAATCTCGCTAGACACGCCAATTTATTGCCTGACCTTTCCCTTCCTCAATGAGCTGCACATGCATGCAACAATACTCGCGCTAGTTAATTGCCTTCCAATTTTTTCGCTCGGGCTGACCAATAATCAACTAACTAATTGTGCATGCATTGGCCTAACACATACCGCGGGTCATCAGTTTTGATTAACACGACATTTAAAAATGGCTGCAGGGGGAGCTAGAACAAGAGACTGTAAAACGAGGTTGGTTTAAGTACCTATATGCGACTAAAACTTTTGGAAAAAATGGACTCTCTTAGACGCCCTACACACCTGGACGGAGGGAGTACATTATATACTTTTGGGAGCTTAGATGTGATATCCTTAAATAACATCTAGATGTGAATTACACAAACTGATTTTCTAACGTACCAAGAAAGAAAACTCGAGCAAAAACACGCCCCCGCTTCTAGGTCGCGAGAGTCGTCGCGCACACACACATAGACATAGACATGCATATCCGTGTTTACATAAAATTCCATTTCCATCTCCATCTCCAATCATATTTGTCCAACTGGCACATTATTTACGTTGTTACGCAGCAATATTAACGTACAACATCTCTTGTTTGCGCACGTCCGGACCGCTGCCACGGCCGATCCTGACCAACCCGAACCCTCTTCATCACCTGTGTGTGCTTCCCGCCCGAAACGGTCAATGCCGCATTCATGCCCGGCCAGAGCGGACACGACCTCTCACTAGCGCCGGCATTGAAGTGGCGCGCCGGCCGAGAGAGTGTCGCCCACGCTGCTTCTGGGTGCACGCGGCTGCTCTGCGTTCAAAGGTCACAATAACAGGCTACAACATGCATGTAAAAAGTTCTTGGGAGTCTGTGTTATAGCTAGCTGTCCTCCCCCAACTCATCAATCTCTTCCAGTAGTGCTAGTACTCCATGGCGTGGTCCATCGACAAGCAGGCGGGAAAGTTATCGTATACTACTCGGTTTGCGGTGAGTGGCATGCCGAGCGACCATGTGGGGTCGAGCCGTGGAGGAGGGTGAGACACGAACACGACAGACGTGATTCAAACGTTGGTTTTGCTCGATGACGTGATCCAACGAAACGAAACATTGGTTTCTCTCTGTTTCCATTTTTTCTCCGGAAAAATGGAAACTTTCCACTCCAGTTTCATTCCTATTCCAAGGTTGCCCCGTTACAACATTCCATCAAATACAAAGGAAAACCAACACACATGCTGATGCATCTCAATGATTCACAGATCATAGCCAATATTTACTTCACAACTAAAGAAAAAAGTTGTGAGAGCGTGTACGAAAGAAAAACTACTAATGGGGTCACTACGACTTAAACCGTAAAACCTAAACATGATTTAATTTCCTGGCCAGGTAGAACCTATCGAAGGAAAGACGGCTGGCACCCTCGGATCATACGATGCTTTTGTGCAGTTCCACTAAAATCGACCTGAGCATCCCTGATGGCAAAGATATTGAAGAAGTGTGATTAGAATAATAGTACTGGCACTAGTTCATGAGACATAAACTCATCACAAGTAGAAGCCGGTAGAAGTAGAGAAAGATCGACATGGAGATGGAGCTACGACAGTGGAGCAAGCCGGCTCCAAAAGGAAGATGGACTATACCTGGGACGTCAGGCTGTAGCTAGAAGGGAGGTTGGGATGCGGCATCGGCCCATATCGCGGTGACCCCTGATTGGGACGCACCGACTGTGGGTTTTCTCCCTCGCCGATGTCGACTGCGTCTACGCAGAACATTGTTCCCTTCCCCCAGCTGCGGGATCAGGCCCGTCGTTCTATGCTTGTGAAGAGAGCAACCTAAGCAAGCAGGCTTGTAGCTTAGGCTCCTGCTAGTGTATATATAGTGGTTTTCTTTTTCTCTCCATATCAACCATTTTATATTGCGTACGTGTCATTCAAGAGTGAAATGATGGTTGCTTCTTCCGACTAACTTACTGTGTGATTTGACTGCTCGTTAGTGGCCCCTACACGTACTCCCCCTACGTGTATGCAACAGTCACACGTACACATGGACGCAAAAACGCGCGCGACGCCTAATGCATGCATGTCCGAGCACACGACGGAACACACACGGTCACGCTCAAGTGCTCAACCTACACGTGCATGCACACACATACTCAGTCAGGGTGAGCTAGTGACCGTATAAACACCAGAAAATATATATATTGAGCGCAATGAGCGTATTATGAAGTCCAACGACCAGTGTCTTGGCTGATCGTCCTAAGAATGCTTATATATGAATAAAGCTCTCTCATTTACCCGCAAAAAAGATTAAGCCATATTAACCGGAAAGTAGGGAGTATGGACTAGCACTACTTTTTGGTGTGTCCCGTCAACTCGTAGAACAAGGAGAAGCTTGCAGGACAAGGTGAAGCTCGCTTACGCCTTTTGACTAATGCAACCTACCGTCGGTGGACATGCATCAGTCCATTCGGTGTCAGATTGTCAGAGGCATACACTGTAGTACCAACATGCGGAGTACCATCATTGTTCGACTTCACGAAGAGGCGAAGAGCCAAGCGCAGTAGTACGAGTAGTACTGCTACTAGAACCGCATGGTGGAGCGTCTGTACTCTTATTTTTTTCTCTGATAAAGTACACGTTTATTCCGGAGAAGGGCGGAAAATGGCAGCCCGACACGTAATGAATGATATTGATTAACCAACCATGCTCAAATATATCTTGGCCTCCGTGCAAGCCCGTCTGTGTGTTCTTGCTCCTCGTCTCTCTCAAGGAACAGCGGGTTGCCTCTTTGCCATCAATTGAGATCGGTCTGCTCACACTCCTATCCCACATGTCAGTGATATGCCAAGAGGAGGTGCATTGACCGACTGGCCATACGCGTACTTGGTTTTGCACCTTCATACTACTCCTCCCTCCGTCACAGTTTATCGGGCGCGCTTCATTATGATGCATTTCTCTCAATGCATTTCCACCACCAGAGGGACTTTAGATGCGTTTGGTTTAATGCTCAATTAATTAGGGCATGGAAACCGCAATCAAGTCCACAATTTTCTCTCTCCATGTACTCTGTACTACTACGGAGTGGAGTAAGTGCATGCATGTGTGCACCTGGGGTGGAAGCACTGCATGCATGTGTGTACGCATTATTCCCTCTAGTAATAGACGCCATGTTATAACTACCAATGCTATTTTTCAGGCCGATCGCTAGTCGCCTTGGTCCCATAGATTTTCTTCTCTTTTTTCTGAAGCATGCTGTATAAACAATGACGGATGGAGTAGTATGAGCGGATTCAAAGAAGAGTGTATTGATGGTTGCTTCTTCAGAGCAACTTACAGTGGGAAAGGTGGGGCTTATGATTTGACTGCTCATTACTCACTATTAATGCGGCGCAACGACCGGGCTGAGTCTCCCATGCGGTTGTGCACTACCCCCTCGGTTCTTAAATATACTCCGGAGTATTTGTCTTTCTAGAGATTTCAACGAGTGACTACTCAAATATTTGTCTTTTTAGAGATTTCAAATGGACTGGCACATACGGATGTATATAGACATATTTTAGAGTGTAGATTCACTCATTTTGCTCCGTATGTAGTCACTTGTTGAAATCTCTAGAAAGACGAATAGAATATTTAGGAACGGAGGGAGTACACATACGAAGCAAAATGAGTGAATCTACACTCTAAAATATGCCCGTTTGAAATTTGTAAAAAGACAAATATTTAGGAACGAAGGAGTATAATTTTGTGCATGGCACATGGACCCGGATGATGAAGAGGCTTCTGGCAATGCTATCAAGCTTCCATCATTTGTTTACATAATTGACGTACTATACAAATAATTTTCCAGCGACATGAAATTGTACAATGGTGTGAGCTTTCAGCTTTTGTTTCGCGTGTCTTGCCATCGATGCTCTTTCGGAAACAATAAAAAACTAACTTCCTTGCTAATGCATGTCAATTATTAGCAGATCAGAGCTAATAATTACATCACAACTGAAAACAGAGTTGTGAGAAGGTGTTAAATTAAAATTGATCCATGCTTTCATTGGCAGCAACGTCCCCCCAGCTCTGTCTAAATCAACAAGGCATGTTGGGAAAAAAGTAGCTGTCTGGAGCATGCAACATTCCGATCATTTTGTGCAGTTCCACTAAAATAGAGCTGAGCGTCCCTGTTCCAAAGATATTAAGTGTGATTACGATAATAGAGGACTGCTGATGAAACAATAAACACACAAATAGAAGCCGGTCACCTTTGCAGTCTCTCTTAAGACTAACTAGTTGGAGAAGATTAGGCTCGGAGTTGGATGAGGAGGATAGAGCAAAACCAATCTCCCTTTGTGCAGTCGCACTGAAATGTAGAGACGTTGCACGTGTGACATTTTAGTACAACTGCACAAAACACTCTTAAGAAAAAAGTGATTTGTGCAGTTCACCAAAAGGTCGCAATAGCAACGAGGTGAAATGGATAGCCCTGTTTGCAAAAAAGAGGTAGAAAGGAAACAATTACTGGCCAATAACAGTTGATGACACATGCGACGACAAAAAAGAAGGATATTCCTTGTCCTAAGGGAAGATAACAACACGGTTGTGTTTGTCTAAAACGGTGTGAGGACGAGAATGCAATATGGAAAGTATGCCGGACGAGCTACGTTTTGGGCAAAGAACTATGGAAGATCCACATGCAGCGACGTGGGAAGACGGGCAGTGGAGCAAGGCCGGAGGGGATACCTGGAGGTCGTCGGGATGTAACTAGGTGAGCGGCGGCGGGCTGAATCTGCGAGCAGGTGGCGTAGGCCCTGCCGCGCCGGAGCTTGGTCAAAGAGAACGACTTGTACCGCAGATCGGGACGTGCTGCCTCGGCACCGTCGAACGGAGAAATGATGCACTTCCTTCCTTTCCCCCGGCGGACGGGATGCGGCCGGATCAGTGACCAATGGTGAGAGAGAGAGAGAGAGAGGCCACCGCACTCCCTTTCCCTCGGCGGACGGGATGCGGCCGGATCAGTGACCAACAGTGAGAGAGAGAGAGGCCACCGCAGCCTTGTGTGAGATACTCTGAAGAGCGACAAACTAGGCAGGCAGGCTCCATTGTATATAGTGAGCGGATTACCTTTTTCTCCATAAAAATTGTTTTATATTCTGTGTACGTGCCATTGAGCGCTATAACTTTATTTAAAAATAACGCGGCAACGCGTCAAGTCGAACTTTGTTTCGTGCACGCGTGGTACATGACATCCCTAGGTAAACAACCGCTACAGGCATTCAAATTAGCACGTGGGCTGCCATTTCATAAAGAAATGAGCTCCACCATGTACCCGCGCGGGTGTGGCTGGGCACGAAGTGTGAGTACATGCACGGTGCACCTATTCTCTTCTTGTATACGTACACCACCTACGTGGGGTTGTGTGAGAGAGATACAAACCTAGAGAGATATAGTGTGTGGGTTCTTAAGAGTTTTTTTTTTTGGGGGGGGGGGGTCAATCAAAAAATGTAACATATGCAATGTGTGTGAAATAGAGTCCTGGATATAACATGTATATAGAGGGGGCAATCCACGAGAAGAGAGTGGAGGTATCATCGGCTTGAGGTGTCCATAGAATCGAAGAGAGGGATGATGTGTGTGTGTGTGTGCGCGCGCGATCGATAAAGAGTGCCATCGAATTTGTGTGCACCCACGTCAAAGATATAGAGTGGCTGGCCTACTGGAACATGAGAGGGGACATGTGCAGTTTGTCAGTTTGTCTCTATGGCATGGATACCTACCTGCAGCGCTCGACTGTCGGTGTGTGGTGGGGGAAGAGGGAGGCCCAATTAACTATAGAGGTACAATGGCTGGTATATGTGTGGAGGAGGAGAGAGGCCTACCTCATGTATTAAGGAGATCGATCTGCCTCATGTATTAAAGGAGATCGATCAACATCCATGCATATGTGCAGGAGAGGAATAAGGTTGGGAGAGAGACAGAGCTAGAGTGTTGGAGGGGGTGGTAGTGGAGTTGCTTCTAACAAATGGTGGGATAGGCTTGCTAGACAGATGGAGGGCACGCCCGCAATATCAATAAGAGAGGAGATGGCTGCTTGTTGTCTGTGCACGTGCGTGTGAGAGACGGGTCAGGAGGCATGCACGAATGATGAGGGGGGGCGATGTGGTTGTGGTAAGTAGATGTAACTACATAGGAAGATCAATCACCCTTTGTTAGAGAAAGGAGATACATAACTTGTGAGGTACATTGATCGATGGGGGGTAGTTAAAGTCGATCTAGGTATATGTTGGGAGATCGATCGGTATACATGCATGTGTGTGTTAGAAGCAAATGAGGCACGAGGAGAAGGATAGAGAGAGAGGGATGCATGTAGGAGGTGGTTTGAGAGGCATACTATATCGAGGGGGAGGAGTGTGCGAGTACGAGAACGATGAAAAGAGTGGTGGGAGTGAGGCATGGACGGTGACAAGAGAAGAGGGGAAGGTTGTGTTTGTGCTAGGCACACCAGGCTAGAGAGGCATATCGATCGATGTGTGCCGTAAAGAAGGAGCTGGGGGGCCTACACACACCATGGGTGAATGATCTAAAGTGAAAAGACGAATTTGCGCGGTGGAGCTAGAGAATGCTGAGGGAGGGTGAGAGGGATGCGGGCCTGTGCACGCACAAGAGAAAGTTAGCACTAGCTACAAAGATAAGAGGGTTGTGTGGGTGTAAAAGATGAATAGAGATCATATATACTTCATTATAAAAAGCGAATTCGGATATTTGAAGAATTTATCATAGTGTTTTAAACCGACGCATGTGTGAATATATATAACAGTGATACACATGGTGTGGTTATGAACATGTTATACTACATTTAATATATTTTATCTCTACTCTTATAAAAAACGGAGTTGTTGATGATGGTGTGCCTGCCATCCTGCATTATAGACCATCCGATTTATATCTGGCGGATAGCAAGGAAACTATGATGGTTGAAGTTGGCAACAATCATGATTGTAGATTCTTATTGAAATAGAGAAACGAATTCAAATTTAGTTCGAATTGCAGCGGTAGTATAGACATTTGGAATGCACTAAAATGTTGGTATGAGTAGGTTACATGCATTATACAGCAAGCGAAAAAATTTAATCGGACATAGCTTTGAATAGCATTTGTATAGTAAAACGGGGCAAGACTCTCTCTTTGTGTGGTGTGAATAGTTTTATTTTTTTCATTTTCTTTTTGGTTGAGGGAAGTGAGAATTGATTTGGTACGTACAAGTACAATAGTACTACACATTAGGCTTGTCCCTTAAATTCAACCCGCGTCTTGTTATATCCCGAAAATTCAGATATCGTGTTCTCAAAACTGGTGCCTTCACAACCTGTGGCTTGCTATCCCAAAATTACAACGCGCGCGAAAACTCCCTCCAGCTGCCAAATCCCAACACGTGAAATCCCCCTTCTAACCCTGAGCCGAAAGGGCCGCTAGTTCAAATTGGTGGGAGGTACTTTTGTAACACACCCTACATTTTGGACAAGCGCGTCCCTAAGTCATGCTTCACCCCCTCCCATCGCCCCCTTTTCTCCATTCGAAATCCCAGGCCGCCATAACCTCTCCGCTCCAGCTGCGAAACCCCACCCTCCTCCGTCCGCCATGTCACCACTGCCCAGCCGGAGCCTCTTCCCCGACGACTTCGTCCACCGCAACAGCTCGACGTGCCTCGTCCACCTCCCTGGATGAGGATCCGTCGTCCATCTCGTCATCCTGTCGGTTCAGCCGCCCCGTCCTCCACCTCCAAGGAGCTGCTCCGACGATCGCCTCATCTATCGCGGCTGCTCCATCCCCACAGCGCCGCCTTAACCTGCTCCACCGGAACCGCAGCATCCTCACCAACTCCTTGGACGAAGCCGAGGCCTACTCGGCGCCACCAAAGAGGTTGTACACTCATCGCATCGCACCTTCTCCTTAACTCGACCTCCCGGCGCCGACGGTGCTCCATCCCGCACCCCCATGGAGCGGCTACCTTGAAGCCGGCGCCGCGGGCGACATCTCCATGACGGCTCTCCCCTAGTGCGAGGCCCCTTCGGCGGCAGCGTCCATACCAGCCGGATCTGCTGCTGCTACTCTGGCTCTCGCTCGCTCGCTCACGCTGCTGCTTGTCACATCCCAAGCTTCTGGTACTGCCTGGTGTTGCATCTTGTTGCATCATGTTTAAATTTTATTGAAGTTGAATTGGGGATTGACAAACCCTAGCACCAAAATTAAATCAAATAGGGTCAACCATAAAATCTGTTCAATAAACCCAAAATGTCCCTAAGAAAAGTTCATGATTTCTGGTTAAGGTGGAAACCTCTGCCAAAAATGATGAATATATTCTTAGATTATTTTTGGATTTTTAAATTAACTCATATTGTATTTGAATTAGGGCATTTAAATCCTATAAATATTTTAAATGCTCTAAAAATTCTGAAACTACTTGAGGGCTGTTGGGAATAATTTCACAAGTGCCCACAGTTATTTTCAGCATTTTATCAAATGGTTTGGTATATTTACTAAATCAAAACAAAAAAGGAAAAAAATAGAAAACTGAAACAAAAGAAAGAGAAAGAGAGAAGAACTACCTGGGCCACCTACCTGCAGCCCACCTAGCGCCCCACCTGGCCCAGCACTGTGGCTGAGGCCCAGCCCAACTCCCCACCGTCTTCAACCTCTGCCAGTAGGTAGAGGCGTGTCGACGCGCGCGCGCCCGAGCTCCACCTCCTGCTTCCACCTCCTGCTTCCCCCTCGCCCTGTTCTCGTGCCTAGGAAACGGCCAGCACACCCCCCTCGGTCGCTCCCTTGCCTCCCTGCTCTCTCCCTCTCACTCCCCTGCTCTTTTCCCCTCATGGCCAAAGCCGCCATGGCCACTCCGCTGAGAAACACCGCGGCCAGCCACTCCCTCGCTCCCTCTCCGTGTTCCCGAGATCCGTATCGTTGCCAGCTTCCTCCTCACCGGGCCACTTGGTGCTTGAAGCCCCTGGACGCCACCAGCACCGCCGTTCCCCTCGTCGGTCGCCGTGGATCATCGTCGTCGATTCGGGAGCTACAGAGCATCCCCAACCTTGCCCTCGCACTCGTTGGCCTCGCTGTGAGCCTCCGCACCGAACCTCTCTCCCCCCGATGCCGATTTCTTCCTGTAACCGCGGGCTCCATCGAGCCCGAGAGTTCCTCGCCGCCGGCCATGATGCCGCCGTGGCCAGAGCCCACCCGCACCGCGTATGAGCGCGCCAACGCAACCATAGCGTCTGCAGGAGCCCGTAGCACCCAGCTATTCTTGCTCCCGTGCACCAAAACGCTGAGACCGAGCTCGCCGAACTCCGGCCGCCGCAAAGCTCGACGTCGCCGTCGTTTCGGACCACCCCAGCTGCTGCTTCTTACACCGTTAGATGCGCGAGATCTCCAGCTAGGCATAGAGCTCCTCCGCCGCTCTTTTGGTCGCCGGAACAACGTTTCCGAAGCCCTCCTCTGTCTCTGTCGTCGTCGGCAACGAGACGTTGACCGGGTCCGGCGGGTTTGACCCCGCTTGACCGGGGTTTGACTTCCCCCCTCACCCACTGACGTGTGGGCTGGCCTTGTTAATTATTAGTAAGGTTATTTTAGTGCTAATTAACCTGGAATAGTGCCTAACCTAACACTAACTAACTCTGTTAAGTTAGTTATGACACTGACATGTGGGCCCACGCCCAGTGACACTTTTAGTTAGGATTAAATTAGCACTAACAATCTCTGTTAATTAGCCTAGTCACTGACCAGTGGATCCCAGCGTCAGGTTTGACCTGGGCCGATGCTGTTGACCTGATGACGTCAGGCTGACGCGGTAATGCATTTCTGGATTTTAAATAAATCTACTTGATTTATTTAATTTCAGAAAATATCCAAAACTTCTAAAAATCATATAAAATCAACCGTAACTCCAAATGAAATAATTTATATATGAAAAATGATCAAAAAAATCCGATCTATCCATCTGTCCCGTTTTCATGCATGTTAGAACAACTTATAGCTACTGTTTAGGACAAATCATATAAATGGCATTTGATTATCCACATATGGAGTTTGAATTTGAATCCTGGATCCAAACCAACTCCATTTAACTTGCTGCTAGTTGCATTAGCTCAAACCACAGCATATTGCCATGTCACATTCATGCATCATATTGTGCATTGCATTGATTGTGTTCTTCCTTGTTTGCCGGTGTTTGTCCCCTCTCAGTAGACGATGTTCCGACGATGAGTTCGATGACACTGATGAAGAACTATATTATCTTCAGAAGTGCCAGGCAAGCAAAACCCCCTTGTTCATTCCGATACAATCCTACTCTCTCGCTCCTGCTCTCTTTTACTGCATTAGGACAACAATGATTCATCTGTTACTTGCTGCGGTAGCTGAACCCCTTTATCCTCTGCATGACCTGTCATTGCCACAGTAAATAGATGAAACCCACTAGCATGAGTAGGAGTTGTTTGAGCCCTGTTGTGCCTACTCATTCATGCTTGTTTGTCATGCCTGCTACTGCTTAGAGTTGAGTCAGGTCTGATTCATCGGGGATGAATCAGAGGTGTGTGAACATGTCCTATTGTGTGTGAGCTAAGTGTGTGAACACGATTTGGTAAAGGTAGCGGTGAGAGGCCACTCACATGGTGGGTTGTCTCATTGAAACCGTCCTCAAGAACTGAGTTCTGTGTTTGTGATCCATGAACAGCTACTACCATACATTGCGATCCTTAATTGACTCTCTCGACTTATTAATCAACTCGATCTCTGTCCAGGAGTTGCAACTAGTTTCTGGTGTTTGTAGGTAGTGTTAGTAGTCTACCAAGTGGCACCCGATACAGGTGGGCTTGGGACAGACTAGGCACAGTGGCACGGTGTACCAAGTGGCACCCGGATGGTGGGCTTGGGAACCTTGCTCACATCGTTTGGGGCCGTGAGCAACACCCCGGCCGGATCTCCTTGCGGATGGAACCCGAATAGGAGATAAACCTGGACGAGAGACTTGTGTGGTTAGTCAGGTCGTGGCCAACACCCTCGCTGGGCTTCCGCTTGAAGGTTGCCGAGTACATGTCGTGTAAACGGCGGTAAGTGGTGAGAGCGTGTGTGAAGAAGTACACCCCTGCAGGGTTAACATTATCTATTCGAATAGCCGTGTCCGCGGTAAAGGACTTCTGGGTTCCCTGTACAGTTCATAGACAAGTGAAAGTGGGTACTCTAAATGCGCAAGATAAGCGTGAGTGCTATGGATGGTGTTCTCGTAGGGAGACGTGAGAGGATCCATAGTGGTGTATTGATATGGTGAATATGTGGACTCGTGTGCGCCACCTCAAAGAGTTACTTGCAGTCGTAGTTCAGGATAGCCACCGAGTCAAAGTTGGCTTGGTGCAGTTAAACCCCACCATCCCCTTTGTTGATAATGATGCATATGTAGTTAGATCTGATGTAAGTCTTGCTGGGTACATTTGTACTCACATTGCTTAATTTATGTTTTTGCAGAGAGACTTCAGTCTCGCTAGTAGTTCCGCATGGACTTCGACGTTTAGCTTGTTACCTCAGCTACGATCTTGTGCCCTCGGCAGGATCTGGTAGATAGCCAGGCTTCTCAGCCTTTTTCATTTGTAGATGTCTGTACTCAGACATGTTAAGCTTCCGCTTGTGCTTTGACTTGTATGCTCTGAGTGTTGGGTCATGAGACCCATGTTTGTAATATCTCGCTCCTCGGAGCCTATTGAATAGAATGCTTGAGTCGTAGAGTCATGTTGTGATGCCATGTTGTATTTGCACATATCGAGCATATTGTGTGTATGTTATTGAAATGCTTGGTATGTGCGGGATCTGACAACCTAGTTGTTTATCCTTGGTAGCCTCTCTTACTGGGAAATGTCTCCTAGTGCTTCCACTGAACCTTGGTAGCTTGCTACTACTCCGGAACACTTAGGCTGGCCGGCATGTGTCCTTCTTCATTCTTGTGTCTGTCCCTTCGGGGGAATGTCACGTGGTGTCTACCAGAGTCCTGTTAGCCTGCTACAGCCCGGTTTACCGGAGTCCTGCTAGCCCAGTTGCTACAGCCCAGATTCACTCGCTAATGACCGACATGTTCGTTGTTGGGTCATGTATGCCTGTCCCTGTAAGTTAGTGCCACTTTTGGTTCACGACTAGCCATGTCAGCCCGGGTTCTTTGTCATATGGATGCTAGCGGCACTATCATATACGTGAGCCAAAAGGCGCAAACGGTCCCGGGCCAGGTAAGGTGGCACCCGTGGGAATACCGTGCGTGAGGCCGCAAAGTGATATGATGTGTTACATGCTAGATCGGTGTGACTTAGGATCGGGGTCCTGACACTGCTACTGCTCCAGCTCTCGCTCCATCGCTTCCTCGCCCAGCTGCTGTTGCTGCTCTCCCCCTCGCTCGTGCTGTTGCTCTGCTCCAATTAAGCCACACTTCACTCGACTGAATCGACTTTTGGATCAGTCAATTTTCAGGGGTTGGGGGGGCTCGCCGGAGTTAAGGAAGAACCACCCGCAGCGGGGACGGGGGCTCGCCGGAGAGGTACCCCACTATCTATCTTAGGGTTCAAGGCGGGGGGCGGGGGGCTAGAGGGCTGGACGGGGCAGCGGTGGCGAGTTGTTTCGGGGCGGCGAGGCGGCGCTGGGGCCGGCGGTTCGGCCAGTGGTGGCTGGCGGCTCAAGGGGGGTGCAGGTTGAAGATGAACTGCAGGCCCTCAGTAAACTACATGTCAAGTGCCTCTCTGCTACCATTGCATTCAGTTACGACAGTAGCATTCAGATTCCACAGTAAATTTCAGTTTCGACAGTTACGTTCAGAGTCAACTGTTTTTACCTCATCTGTTGTAGTCGGGTGGTTTTTGGTGATGTTAATTTTACATCTATTTTACATCATCTACTGGAGATGCTATTAGAATCCCACTTGAGATTGACGATGTCTGTCTTGTGCTGCTTCAGCCTTGACGGCTTACGGCTCACCGGAGTTGCTCCAACGACAGAACGATCCATCACAATAGAGCAGTGCCCTGGATGCCGTCTACAGATTCCTCATATCTTCCTCCACACCTCCGACAGCCACCTCTGCCTCAACTACTTCAGCGACCAACCCAGTGATGCTGAGGTCAACACGGCTACGGCAAAGAGGTTGTACACTTGTTGCATCACTTATTACTATACATTCACGTCGATCCATTAGGGCTATTTTGGTTCAACGGAAAAACGTCGATCCACTGATTGTTACCATCACTCCAAATTTCTGCATGCTCTCCTTACATAATCTCACCATATTTTTTTCGTATGCATGTCAGGTATTGTACACAGTCATGCTGAACATGTAGAGAAAAAGAGTAGAGTTTTGCGCGGCAATACAATGTCATGCAGACATCGCTCCATGGTGGGTTCAATGGCAAACCCTCCCCACCCCTCTCCAGATTGTAATCCAGAGGAAGATATCTGTTCTGAGGGGGATTCAGATGCCGCTAACCACTCCTATTTACCCCCCCAAGGTGTTTGCTCTACCTTGGCATGATGATGTTAGTCATATCATGCATATGTTGCCTTGCAGTGCCTACTTTTGACATCATATGTCATCTGCTTAGTTTAGACATGTTCTGTAATGCCACCTGTTTAGTTTCTATATCATATATGGGAATTATGCAGTCTCGTGTCTTTTAGCCAGCCATAATATATGTGAAATGTGCAATGCCATCCTATTTAACCAGGCATCATATATTTGAATGATATCTTTCCCATCCTTTTCTTCATTACATTTCCATTTGTCGACAATGTTTGTACATTAAACTACTCTTCCTGTGAATCAGCCATTTGGGTGGGAGATGGAAAAATCTGGAGTGAAAACAAGGCCTTCAGAGCAGACAGTGCTACCTGTCGAAGTAGATCTCTTGTTGGGTCCCGATAGCTCCTCAAAGATGGATTCAAAGACAGATGACCAGTCCTATTCCCCCACTGAGGTGTATGCTCTAACTTGGCACGGTTATACTGCTCATATCATGCATACGATGTCTTGCATTGCATAGTTTAGACATCATATACACAAGATTCAACATCATGTTCTTAGTTCAGACATCATATCGAATGCCCTCTATTTAGCATATAAATCACATATGTGAATTAAATGATGCGATCCTAATTACTTAGATAACATGTAGGTGAATTATGTCATGCGATCCTATTTAGTTATTCATCATATCTTTGAATTATGTTATGCTATGCTTTCCAGTTTAGATAGACATCATATATGTGAAATTATGTCATACTATGCGTTTTAGTTAAACAATATACATGTCAATTATTTCATGCCCTCTTTTTTCCACACTATCCATTGCATCTGTATCTCATACAATGTCTGTACATTCAACTATGTTTCCTGTTTATCAGCCATTTGAATTGGAGCGGGTGATGCCAGTATCTAGCGGACTAAAAACACGGTCTTCAAATAAAATAGTGCTACCTCTTGGTGGAGATAGCACCCTGGTTGTACATGCACAAGAACTAGCCCTACCACACATAACCCAAACTCTCGTAGATTGTACCCCTGCTGCGATGGACAGAGAACCAGCTTCACCCAATCTTACCCCAACCCTAGTTGATAGTAACACAGTTCCTGTTGACACAGCACCATCTCCACCACAGAGCTCCCAAACAAGAGCAGTTAGTAAGGTAGCTCCAGTGCCCAAAGGGCCAGTAGTATCACGACGAACCCCAACTCCACCAGTTAGTACGCCTATTCCTGTGGAGGAAGCACAACCAGTTAGTCGTAGTTTAGCATCTATCGCATTTGATGTTGTTAAATCGTTTGTGCGTATCTTCCCATCTTGGAAATATTATACTGAAGATGAAGGAAAATGCCAGTTGTAGGTGTTTGTCCAGGAGTTATGTGTAAGTAATGTTATTCATGGCAATTACTTTGCTTCGTCCCATACATCCTACCTCCATGATGGTTATAATACAGCAAATTTTCCCATTTTTCTCTATAGAGAAGGACTGATTTGGAAACTTAGGATGAGGTAACCTGTGCTAATACCTCTGCTATCTTCAAGAATGCTTGGTGGCAGTATCGGAATTACCTGAAGCAAACGTACTTCACCGGCAAAGAAACTCATCAAATTCCCTTACGTTCTCCTGAGACACATTTACTGGACGATGACTAGGAATGCCTTGTTCTGTACTGGTCCCGAACCAAGAATGTGGTAAGGTCTATGAGCTCATTTTCTATTTTTTAAGTATTATATTCTTGCGTCTTACTGTACTCTGTTCATGTAGAACAAGTGCCTAAACCCGAAGAACAATTGTTCTAATTTAAGATTCCATTGCTAATTTGCTTTGCTCTTGTATCATTGTATTTACTCATACAAACTTATTTTTAAATTGAAGGATCCAATCAAAACTCCAATGGCACAGCATGTATGTTCATGCATGTTTCTTTAACAGTTTGCTCTTATCAATAGCTCTGTTGATTTCAATTTCAATTGTGTATACATTTGACTTTCATATCATGCACATCACTAGCATCACAACAGAGCCAATAGTGTTGTTGTACATGTAGACCCATGGTACCCATCTGAAATCTTGTTGTGCCATGTAGTTTCCCATGCTTTGTATTCTTTCACTGCTGCTTTGTCTTGAACTGATATGGTTTGAACCATGTCTCTATTTTGATTTGGAAAGACAATACAGTGACCATAGGACATAGATATATGTTTGTTTGATGTTTTTATTATGTACTAGTACTTGGCAATAGAACACTTGGTAGTTTAATTCTGTCCACCTTACTACTGAACTGGTTCACCGAAATGAGTTTCATATACTAGTACATGCTAAACTTGTTATGTGTCTGCTTGTTTCTTCTTTTAGAATGCTGACAGAATATTGGGGAAGAGTGCCTTATTAAGCAATGGTAAAGGAAGTAATGCAGATAAGGTTCAGGATAGTGACACATCCTTGTTGGTCTCCAACAAAGCTGATAAAATAGCTAAGGAAGACTATCTTGAAGACAGCGAGACAACCCCAAAGTCCTGTCTTGGTTTAGTGTTCGAGTTACTGGCCACTACCGCTTGCACAAGCTATTCAAACTCACTGTCTAAATCAGTTCGGTTTCTTGAGTCTCAACTACAAGCTGAAAGACATCGATCAGCTGTGCTGCGACAAGAAGCGGAAGGACTGCGGAAGTCCCTGGAGCATTCAGATGCATACTTTCTGGTGCAACAGCAAGTGTTGGAGAATTTTAGCGCCAAACAGGGCAAAGCTAATCAGCTTGCTAAGCTTATTGCCAGCATGGTGGATACCCAGGATAATGTTTCTTGACTTCTTCTGAAGTTGTTTCAGTTATGCTCTTGTTTTGCTACCACGTTTATTTGCACTGGTGGCCAATTTTGACGGCCAGTGTATGTAATGTGCTGCTTTGTTCCCTATATTTGCACTGGTGGCGAACTTTGATCCCCAGTGGATGTAATATCTGTAATAGCGGTAATAGGCTAGCGTTAATTACTTGCTTATTTATTTCCTTATTGTCTTGTTTTGTTGTTTGCTTGTAGTCACTGCAGTTCTTTTTCTGTGTTTTTCTAGTGGCCACAATAGCCTAGTTTTGGTAACTAGGCCAAAATAATCATGGAAACACACGGACTGTTGTAACCATGGGCCTCCTGCAGGCCGTATGATCCATGGGCCTTCTTCCGGCCGTAGGATCCATCGGCCTTCTATACGGGCCTTAGGGTCCATGGGCCTTCTATGGGCCGTAGGGTCCATGGGCCTTCTGCGGGCTGCAGGGTCCATGGGCCTTCTACGGGCCGTACGATCCATGGGCCTTCTACGGGCCGTACTATCCATGGGCCTCATACGGGCCGTAGGATCCATGGGCCTTCTACGGGGCGTATCGTCATTTCGCCAATCATGGGTCGTACTATTCGTGGACCATAACGGGCCGTTAATAGGCCGTATTTGATAACTTTATGAAAACAGCCCAATGGGTTTTTTTGACATGAAAACGGCTCAACGTATTAACGGTCCGCAAACGGGCCGACTGTAACGACGGGCTGAATTTGGCCCACAAGCAGAAAATGAGAGTAACGGGCCGTATGTAACCGAATGCTGCAAATGAGCCCAAGAATCAGTGGGCCCTGAGAAGGCCGAAACATAGCTTGGGCTGGAAATGGCCCAATGGAATAACGGGCCGTTAATGGGTATAACGTGATACACTGTTCATTACGGGCCAGTTTCACCACGGGCCGTTAATGGGACAAGAGTTACAAAGGGCCTCATATGGGCCAAAAAAAGTCATGGGCCACACATGGGCCGGAAGTTAAAACGGGCTGGAATCATATTGGATGGCCCAGATGATGCTACTGGGCCTAATTCGGGCTGTACATGGGCTATATGCGAACAGGCCGTTAACAGGCTTTCCGTGGGCCGGCCCGCCACCTTTTGACCAAGTCAAACGGGCCGGCCTTTTCACAGGAATGGGCCTCTGGTTGGCCGTGCCACGTGTTGCCGTATCATAGGCGCCTTCGGTCCAATGAGCGGATGACATCTGTCCCAGTGGTGAGCCGACACGTGTTTCCTCCAGCCAATGATGATTTTACACGTGGAAAATCCCCATTGGTCGGGGCTGTTAACGGGTTATCGGATCCAAAACCTGACTCGATAGCTTAACGGCGTTCCGTTACGGTGGATGCCACGTGTCAGTCACCCTTGACGAAAGCACTTCTGTGACACGTGATTTATCGTCATGGAAGTGAACACTTCTGTGATGATAATTTTGGTAATGTCATGGAACACTTCCACGACAGCACGGGTATGATTATCTAGATTCTGTCATAAATTTGTCATGGATGTACATGCATGACAAAAACCGTGACCTACTGTGACAAACATGTATCATCACGGAAGTGTATTTTTTTTGTAGTGTGCCTTCCGTAATTATCATTATAAAGCCATAAATATGCATCAATTTGACTTAAGATTTTGGCCAAGCTGGGTTGCCTGGCTCCTGTGCTTACCCCTATGTTCCCGATTGTTTGGCTAGGCGGTAAAGGGAGCACCTCTATGATTGTTACTACTGGGTCATCCGAGTTAGTACCTCGGACTGGGTGAAGCCAAAAGCTAGCGATATTAAAGGATATAATTGGTCGACAATGAAGGAAGTGAAAATTTAGGTTCGCTAAGGACCACATAGTTCGGGAACTTTCCCCAAAATAAATCCTCAATATCCGCATTGATCGGAGGTGAGGTTTGATGATCATACTTAGCATGACAACCCAAAGAAAGGAACCGATAGCGGGACTATTGTCTTTGGAAGACATTTTTTGTGTTAAAACAATAATATAACATATCTCTCGGCATACCTTTGTTTATAAAACTGTATGGCCGGATTGCCTTGTTTGCCGTAAATCTTTGCCCTCATAAAGGCTTTATAAAGTAGAACAAACACTCCTCGGCTATTGGCCAAGGAGGTGGAAGCCGATGGTCGGTCAACAAAGTTTTGTACAATGCGGATCTGAGCATTAATGATGTAGAGTACTTGGATACATAGAATCATTACACTTACTTTGTGATTTTACTCTGGATATCGATCCTTAATTCGGCCACCCGTGCCCACACTAACGCTCGGGGGCTACTGGGCTTCATGCGTATCATTTACAAATATTAAAGGGGTAAATCGATCCCCTGATCTGGTGTTGCCACCCGACCTGTGGCTCAGGGGCTACTGCATTGACAATTCAATGCAGAAAATTTAAAGTGCAATATAGTTTTTGAGGAGATTATGATCCTCAGGTTGGTCGGCCGCACCCAACCTGAGTCTCGAGGACTTTCCACACTACTTTTTGTGTACCGAAGTATTCTGCTGAGCTAGGAGTTGATCCTCAGGCTGATTTTGCAAATCAACCTGAGTCTCAGGGGTTACTGGGATCAGCGGTCTTGTGTCATCCTTCAGGTGCATCTCGGGTTTTAGACCGATACACACCTTGAGGGCTACTGGCTACATATCTCGTCAATAAGTAAATTGTATCAATCAGAAATTAATTCCGCAAACAATCAGCCCAAGCCCGAGGTGGTTCGTCATCTTGTAAACAGTCTGGCATAAAGCTCGGATGCAAGGTGGTTGGCTCTATATAGGGCATTTCCGGCACTAAGCTCGGTTAACCCCAATCAAACTCCTTCAAGTTTTTTGAACCAAGGTGAGCTATGACACCTCAGATACAGTTAGGGAAGGCTATGGGGACAATCCCCTATGGGGATACCTACAACATCCCCATCCCCATCTATTCCCTATCATCCCATCCCCATCCCCATTTACATGACTGGGGATGAAATTTCCCCATCCCATGCCCCACTGGGGAACGGGGCCCCATTAGGGTCCCCATCCCCATAAACAAGTACTCATATACATAATATGACACCCTATGATCAACATACATACATGGTGTTGTCCTTGTCCTGCTAATGCCTATCTAGGTCGTATTAACTTCTTGGGCATGGTGGCAGCTGAGGTGAGGATGTGAGATAGGTTTAAGGGTTTTTTCAGAGCTTTTTTTGTTTTCGCAAGTTTGTTTGTGAATATTTCAATGTTGACCGTAGTGTCATGGTTACTAACCAGGTCCCCAATGGGTATTGGGTTTTGGGAATAGGATATCGTCCCCATCCCCGTTGTACCCTATGGGGAATAAACTAGTTTGGTAAATATCCCCATGGGGATGTTTTTCGCCCATCCCACCACCTAACAGATGAAATCCCCATGGGTTTGGTGGGTATGGGGCCCCATTGCCATCCCTAGATACAGTCCGGCGTTGGAGCTTGGACATAGTCTGGCGTTTGAGCTTGGATACAGTCTGGCGTTAGAGCTTGGATATAGTCCGGCGTTAGAGCTCGGATGCAGTCTGGCATTGGAGCTCGGTTGTAACAAGACTCTTCGAATATATTCCGGCGTTGGAGCTCGGAAGCGGTCCGGCGTTGGTGCTCGGCTGCAAAAGATACCTCGAATGCCATCCGGCGTTGGAGCTCGGATGCAAGAGGACACCGCCGCACCAGGATAACTTCAAACCCGAGGTGGGCGTAAAAATAACAAGGCATTGATAAAGGCCAAAGACTAAAGGGTTCCTCGGATACCCGACATGTAAACTCTTCAGATTTAGCTCGGCAATCCTCAAGATAGATGATGGGAAGATTTGTTAAACCAGTTTTCAAGACTGACGACCGAAGACGAAGAACAGTTTGGAAGAACCGAAGAGCGTCCCCAACTTCAAGACCGATTCAGGGGGCTACTGACGGTGTCTTGCACTAGGGGGTACTCACCATGTCGTCTCCCAATCTCTTCGATTGGGCCGAGGACCCCCAGGGTTGTTTACTCACGGGACAGTTTGGACAGCCCCTGCCGCATACAAGGAAGACTCCACAAGAGTTGGCACCCAAGACAAGGACTCTCCTAAACCCTAGGCCTCCGGTGTCTTATATAAACCAAGGCCAGGCTAGTCAATAGATATGTCATATTCATTACTACAATATCATGGTAGACACATGTACTCTATACTGCACCCATATGGAAACAATCAAAAGTAGCATGTAGGGTATTATCTCTTCAAGAGAGCCCGAAGCTGGGTAAAACCCCGTGTTCATGTTACCATCGCTCCAAGATGCCTAGCTTAGGACCCCTACTACAAGATACGCTGGATATTAAACCGACACCACCGCCCTCTCCTCTTGAGAGGTTTTGGTTCATGCTTGGTCCTTGTTGTCTTTTGCCTTCTTTTGAGTCGTGTTTGTGTTTGAGTTGCCACGTGTATGTGCTCTTTCGCGTGTCCGGTTGCTTGAAAGTTGCTTTGCAAAGGCCGCGTTTTTTTTTCTTGTAGAAACATGCATTTTCTTGGGTTTACGGTACTACTGTGGCAAGCCACGGTACTACCGCATAAGTTGGGTTGCCCTGTGCGTGCATAGCTGCATCTGAGGCATGGTACTACCGCTTCCGCGGTAGTAATTTTTACTGCCGCTGGAAGAGCGGTACTACCGCCCTGTGTGCGGTACTTCTGCCCGGGCAATACTACCGCCCTGTGTGCGATACTTCTGCCCGGGCGGTACTACCGCCCTGTGTGCGGTACTTCTACCCGGGCGGTACTACCGCGATGACACCCGGTACTACTGCGCCGTCGCGAGCGAGTGGGGCTCAAGAGCGGGCAGGGGGAGTTCCAACTCCCCCATACCCATTCAACTCTTTTCCCCCACTTAGTCTCTCTCTCTCCTCCCCAAGAATGGCGTCGGAGGATCTCGCTGGGTCTCCGTCTCCAGCCGCTCTCCTCGCATTCCGACTGGTGGGATCGATCCCCACCTTGCCCTCTTGCCATGGAACAAGGTATCTCCCTTAGTTCTTCTCTCTCTACCTCGTCGTTTTGCTTCTAGGTTTTGGGAGACGCGTGTGTAGTTCTTGAGATTTTTGGCTAAATCATTGCAAGAGGCGGGTGTAGGAGAGTTCTAGTGCTATAGAGATGCTATTTGGTATATTGCAACATGGTAATTTTGATCAACGGTAGTGCCGATGCAAATCTTGCGGATGTGCCCAGATCCGTTCTTGCCAGATTCATCCATGTGGTACTACCGCGCCTCTCGTGCGGTACTACCGCTCTAGCGAGATCTGCCTCATATGGTACTACCGCTCCGTTGGAGCAGTACTGTAACACCCTGGATTTTGCCCTTTTCTTTTTCAGACGATTTTCTTGGATTTCTGGTTTTAATTTGCTTTCCAGTGGCTGTGTGGTTCTGAAACTTGGGAAGATCATGTCTTCCTAGGTTTTATAGTGACTTGTCATCCCCAAAACCATCCCTAGCTCATCTCATTTCCATCATAGCCCAAATCCCAATATTCATTTTACTGGGAATATTCCTTTTCTGATAAAGGAATTATCATATTTGCACTAGGTTGTGAAGCAACCCATATTTCTGTCACTCCTAAATTCCCAAATAATTCTCATAAATTGTTTGGGGTCCTATATTGCTCAAATATGGCAAAATATTTCATTGCCATGATCCAAAATAATCCTCCGATAATTCTTTTCCTATTCTGCCCTAAATGGCACTGTGTGAAGCAAGTGCTATTTATCTTTGCTCAATTGACTCCCAACTTCTTGGACACTTTTTCCTATCTATATCATTTCCCTGTGCCAAAGTTCAACCTCATTTGCCTAGTAATTATTTTTCTATGATTTTACAAAGTTTCTACCTAGAATGAAACTTTGTGAAGGAAGTATATTCTAGGAATCTCCAAATGAGATGAACTTTTTCCACATCCTTCATTTGGTCAAATCATTAGTCTCCACCCAATATGAGCTCATGTAACCTTTCTATGTGAGCACAACTCCAAATCTTAGTTTTTGGTCAGATTTTCAGTTTGTGAAGCAACTATATTTTATATTGCTTCATTTAAGTTGCCAATTTTCCAGGACATTCTGTTACCCATATAAACTCCATACAACAAGTTGTGGCTCAATCCATTACTCCATTTTCCCTATGGAATGTTTCCAAGTTTCTGTTCAGAATAAATATTTATGAAGCAAGTGCTATTTTGGTTCATCCAAATGGCATGAAATTCCTTGGGCATCTTCATATCCTCAAATCATTGGGCCATAACCATTTTCAGCTCATTTGATGCAACTATGTGAGTGCATCATCCAAATCTTCATTTCTGACCAGTGGGTCACTTTCTACAGCAACCCCTTTCTAGACTCCTCCATTTGGGCTAATACTTGGTCATCACGGTGCTCTTTGCATTTGGTCAAGCCATGCCAAAGCTCAGCCCTTGCCTCCTCCTGTGCTTGTCTCCCCGCAGCACAAACACCATGTTGTTCATGTCTCCTGGATCCTTCTGACAATCACTTCTTTGCCCCTGGACTGAATTATTTTCTCATTTAGACTAAGGGTAGCAGGGTCTATATCCCAGACATGATTTGGCCGCTCAGAGTGCACCGTGTGCGCCAGCTCACGCGGTGACCACGGGGTGAACCAGCCAAACTTGTGCTCTGTAGCATTCCCGTTGTTGTTCCCGTGGGTTCCCTCCTTGTCTCGACCTCAAACTGTTTCTAGTAGCTAGCCCGTGCTCGACTTCATCACCCTACATCGCTGCCCCGCCCTAAATCACTGCCATGTGGTCGTCGTTGTCGCGCCCGTGCCATGCCCAGCCACTGACCTCCATTAAAGCTTGGTCGGGAGCTCGCTCGTGAGCTCCAGAAGCCTCCCCCGCGCCTACATAAGGACCCCGAGACTCTCCCTCAGCTCCCAAGCCCCTCCCTCGCCTCATTTGTCAACCGAAGCCCTCGACCCCCTCTTCTTTTCTCTGAAGTTTGCCTCGGCCACCGCGGTTCCTCCTTGGTTCCGGTGAGCCTAGCCTCCCTCTCCTCCTCTCGAGTTGTCCATTGCGTTCCCCTCGTCTCTGCGGTTCGCCCCAAGCTCTTGCCCATCGCCGGAGAGCCCCGTGGCCGCAGCCTCCTCGTTTGGCCGCCGCCGTCGCCTCTCTGCTGTCATCTCGTCCGGCCACCTCAAGCCCCTCCAGCCTTCCCCGACTCCACCACGGCCTTCCCCTTGTTCCCGCGAGCCTCCCTGACCCCTCAACCTTGCCGGATTCGTCTCATCTCATCGAAAGCCGCCGTCGTCTGTGATAACCCACAAGTGTAGGGGATAATTGTAGCCTCTTCGAACCCAACGAGGAGCTAAATGTTGAACAAATATTCTCTCAAGTCCTATCTGCCACTGATACGACTCTACGCACGCTTAGTGTTTGCTTTACCTATGAAAGTGCGTTATATCGACTAGAGGGGGTGAATAGGCAATTTTTATTAATTCTTCACTGAGGAATTTGCTAGTGAGGAAATTCCTAAATGAAGAACTACTTGCAGTGGAATAAGTACTTGGAAGTAAACATAACATAACACAAGCATAGTCATCATGAAGAAATGAAGACAAGCACAGAGTACAGAAAGCGTAAAACACAGGATAACACTAGAAAGAAGACGGACAGACTGAAGAAATCGAACTGAGGAAATTGAGAAAGTCTTCAGTCAAAGTCTTCAAACAGATATGAACAGGCACACAACAACAGACATGAGGAAATGAAAGAGTTGAGGAAATAGAACCAGTGAGCTTGGTGAAGACAATGATTTGGTAGACCAGTTCCAACTGTTGTCTTGGTTGTACATCTGGTTGGAGCGACTGAGTATTTAAACTCGAGGACACCCAATCCCGGACACACAGTCCTTACCGTATTCTCCTTGAGCTAAGGTCACACAGACCTCGCCCAATCACTCGTGGTAAGTCTTCAGGTGACTTCCGAACCTTCACAAACTCGGTCACTCGGCGATCCACAATTCCTCTTGGATGCTCTAGACCTTGACGCCTAACCATCTGGAAGAAGCACAGTCTTCAAAGGAAACAAGCGCCGGATCCACGCAGGATCAATCTCTTCAGTGATGCTCAATCACTTTGGGTTTGTAGGTGTTGGGTTTGGGTTTTCCTCACTTGATGATTTTCGCTCAAAGTCCTCGGAGGATGGGATGCTCTCAATTGACAAGTGTCAGTTTCTCTCGGAGCAGCCAACCAGCTAGTGGTTGAAGGGGGCGGCTATTTATAGCCTAGGGAGCAGCCCGACATGATAAGACATAAATGCCCTTGTCTGATATGACCGTTAGGTGGGTAGATATTTTGGAACCGCTGGCGCATAGCACAGCAACGGTCGGAATTTTGACTATCAAAATCCTCAGGGCTATCATGTTCCTCACTGTGTAGGTAATTCACACTGGTGAATTCCTAACTCCTCAGTCAGAACAAATTCCTCAGAGACCAGAAGAACTTCGTCTCTGTCACTGAAGAATATGACTGAACTGTATGAGATTTCCAATGGCTTCACTCGAAGGGATTGGTAGGTGTAGGATTTTGAGTTGAGCATCACATGGAAATTTTTCCTTAGTATTTCCTCGACCCCCTTTAACAGTACGGTGTTTCCTATGACTCAAGAAAGAGAAAATGAAACTACGAAAACAAAAGTCTTCACGCTTCATGTTCCTCGAATGAATACCAAGTCTTCAAGGTCACACCAATTTCTTCACTTTCAAAGTCTTCAGAAAGTCTTCAGATATCCAAAGTCTTCAGACGAAGAACTTCATTTTTAGGGGTCGACTTTCTCTGTAAATATCAAACTCCTCATAGACTTATAGACCTGTGTACACTCACAAACGCATCAGTCCCTTAACCTATAAGTCTTCAATACACCAAAATCACTAAGGGGCACTAGATGCACTTACAATCTCCCCCTTTTTGGTGATTGATGACAATATAGGTTAAGTTTTCAACGGGGATAAACATGTGAAGTGTAAATACTGATATTGAGGAATTTGATTGCAAGATATAGAAGAACTCCCCCTGAAGATGTGCATAGTGAGGAATTTGCTTTTGAAGCAATGCACACTTGAAGAGTATAATCATGGAGATCTCCCCCTATATCTTGTAATTCATACACGCATTTGATATATAATATGAAGAATTTGAAATGCATGATGAAATATGGTGACTGATGTAATTCAGCATGCGTGCATTAACATTAATGAGGAATAAGCATGCAGAAGAACACAACAAAAGTATCAGGTCACCATAGAGTTTAAGATTACAACTCGATCCAGCAAAGTCATCAGAAGAACGAGAGTTGTAACTTAGCAAAAAACGCCCATATAAGATAGACCCGCTTGAAGACTAACTCAAATTTCTCCCCCTTTGTCATCGAATGACCAAAAGGGTTAAAACTGAGGACTAACGCCCCTAAAGAATATCATGAAGATGGAGGAGCGCCAGCGTTGTCAGGGTCTTGAGTCGATGTAGGGCCTGCTGCAGTGTCGTCCAAGTCTTCATACTCGTCCGTGGCGCGTGATGAAGAATATGAGCTGGCCACCACGGAAGGAACCTTGACCCTCTTGAATTTCTTCGGTGGAGGAGCAGACCAGTCAAAGTCTTCCTTGAAGCCCATTTGCTTCAGATCTTCTTCACCATATAGATGTGACAGAATAGCCCAGGTGCGGTCAAACACTTCATGGAGGTAGTAGTCGTTTTTCTTCACTGCATTATGTGTGGAAGTCATGTTGTGAAGAATAGAACCAAACTGACGCTTAACCCACTTGTGGTTGCGATCCACCTTCTGGTGAAGACTTATCAGCAGTTCACGATCAGTCAGCACACGAGGAGCAGTAGCTTGAGGACTTGTCTTGGTAGCATTGGCAGCAGTATCATGAGTGGCAGAGTCATCATTGGTGGAGTAAGATGCAGCTTTGCGGAACTGACCATCCAATGGACGAATGCCTTCATCGATCACGGCTGGTGACTTGCCCTTCTCATCAGATGAGGAAATTGTCCGCTTGAGGACTTCAATAGGGGGCAAGTAGCTGAGGTGATTCTGAAAATCGGTCTTGTAGTTGAGTGAAGACCTTGTTCTGAGGAATCTCATGATCCATGGCGCATATGGCTTCAGCTCAAATGGAGAAAGTGCAACATTCACCAGAGTCCTCATGAAGAAATCATGATAATTGATGGGGATGCCATGCATGATGTTGAAAAGCATATTCTTCATCATTCCGATAATTTCTTCATCGGATGATTCATGGCCTTTGATGGGACTCATGGTCTTCATCAGAATGCGGTAGATTGTCCTTGGAACATAGAGAAATTCCTTCATGAGGAATTTGGTCCTTGGAGCTTGTCTTGGCTTCAGCGGCTTCATGAGCACTTGCATATAGTGATCAGTGAGTTCAGGCTCATCATACAGACAACGAGCACCATCAAGTGGAGGACTGATTGGTAGGGCACGAAGCAATTCAGTGGTTGGTGCCTTGTAATGAGTATTTTCAGTCATCCAGTCCAACACCCATGAGTTGACGTCAGTAGCATTGCCTGTGATATGCAAAGTTGCGTAGAACTGAAGAATAAGTTCTTCATTCCAATCAACAATGTCAGAGCAAAAATTGAGCAAGCCAGCATCATGAATCATGCTGAGGACTTGAGAGAAGCAAGGCATGGATTCCATGTCCACATGAGGAATATGCTCATGATCGAAGACTTTGTCCTTGTTGTACAGCACTGAGGAATAGAAGTTTTCCTGGCTGGCAGTCGAGAAACGCTTCCTTCTAAGACGAGCATTGTCATAGGGGTTGAAGTCAATGAAGAACACGTGCTCGCCGAAGAAATCACCAGTCTCGAATTTTTGCTTCTTAGAGAAAGGATCCTTTGGCTTGGGTTGAGAAGTGTCAGTCAGTTTCAGCACCACTTCAGGAATCGCAATCTCAGGTTCCTCGGGCTGAGGAATTTCAGGCTCTTCTTCAGCTTCAGCCTGGGTCGTCAATTCTTCATTGAAAATTTCTTCAGCACTTGTGGCTGGAATTTCTTCATGAACACTTGGGGTTGCATGAGGTTCTTCAGATCCCATTTGCACTTCAGTGGCGGCAGGGGACTGAGGAATAGCTTGAAGGGGAGTGAACATTGCAGAGTTGGGATGTTGACTGTCCCAAAATTCATCATTGAGCACAGGAGTGGTACAGCCAATGTCCACATCCTCCTCTTCAATTTCTTCAACACCTGCCTCTTCAGCAGTAAACTGAGGCAAAGGTGAGGAAATGATTGGGGTTGAAGGGATCTTATCCACTTCAATTTCTTCGTCCAACTGCTCTGAAGAAGCAGTAGAAGGAGTTTCTTCATCAGATTCATCAGGAATCACATAGTCTTCACCAAAAGGAACAAGGTCCTTTGATGGCATTGATGAAACTGGAACGCATCAATTGGATTATCAATCGAACTGATCAGAGTCTTCATCTTCTTCGGAGCTGAAGAATTTGATGAAGTTGATGCCTTCCTTTTCTTCACAGCTGCACGTTCTGCAGCCTTGGTCTTCTTCGCATCTGATGCAGATGGAAGGATTGGAGTTGGTGTAGGCACAGGAGGTGCAGAGGACATTGGTTCATTTTCCTCAGGCGCAACTGATGCAGTTGCCCTGACTTGTTCACTTTCTTCAGGCGCACCACTAGTGGATGCCCTGGCAATATCTTCAGCAGCTGGAATGGAGTCATCAGCCCTGACACTCTCATTTTCTTCAGCAGCCTGATTGTCATCAGCGGTGCTGGCATTTTTTTCAGTAGGCTGAGCAGATGCCTCAGCCTGAGTAACTTCAACATGCACAGGTGGAGCAGCACTTGAAGTGAATTTCTTCGTCAGATTGACAAAACGCACCTTGGCGCCCTTCTAGTCAGCATAATAGCGATCAAATTCATCACTCAATTGCTTGATTTCAGCTTGCAGAGCAATGAGCTGATCAGGGGTGAGAGTGAGGACATTGTCCTCGAGGTAGCATTGTTCTTGTACTACGCTTTCTTCAGACTTCTGCCTTGTTCAAATTTCCATTTCTCTTCTTCAATGAAGGCAGTGAGGACATGGCTTTGACCAGGAGTGAGGTTCATCTCCGGCAAAGGCGTGTTAGGGTCCTTGTGCCATAAGTCAATGTAATCGTGGATCAGCTTGGGATCCAACATCAGTGGCACATTGCTGCCTTTGGCTCTAGCGGCCCTGGCTTGCCTGTTTCTGATGATTTTGGCAAGTTCTTCATCATCAGCCTCATCATCATCAGAAGGTACATGGAAGGCGACCTGCTTCTTGTGAGGACTTGGGCGAGTGCCTCGTCCAGCAGCGGCCTTTTTCTTCAGCAGAGAGGGACCAGCTGAGGAATTTCGAGCAGCAGAGGAGCTTGCAGATGCTCCTGAGGCAATAGAGAAGCCTTGAGTCCTTTGGCACATGGCAAGATGCACAGGTGCCGAGGATTTTGTCGGAGCAGCTGAAGACTTTGATGGAGGAGCTGAGGACTTTGACGGAGCAGTCTGAGGAATTTGCCATGAGGGCCTTGAGGAGTCTGGCCTTGATGGCATAGCAGAGGAACTTGGTCGTGAGGGCATTGAAGGTGAAGCACTGGACTTGTGTGCAGGCTTCTTGTGCATAGCCTTCTTGGGCTGACTGGCAGAGGCCTCAGCAGAGGCAGCAGCAGCAGAGTCAGCGTCAAATTTCCTCATTGCTTCCTTTGCTTGCTTGGCCAGTTTGGCTTGGCGCTTTGCCCATTCGTCGGGATAATCCTCACCGCGCTTGAGGCTAGTGGGATCCGCCAACTGGCCTGGTGCCAATGGAGGTCTTGGGCATGGAGGGTTGAGTGCGAATTTCTTCATGTACTTGGGAGTTACATACCTGTACTCCCTCCATTCTCGTGCCCATCTCCTTTCAATCCTCTGTATGCGCACCTTGCGCTGATTTTTCTTCTCCTTACCAAACTTGGCCTCATCAGGTGTGCAATAGCCTGCGTAAATGTCCTCAGGGATTTCAAAAGCAGTCATGACCTCAGGCTTCTTTCCTCCCTTCTATGGCTTCTTACCATCTGCCATTTTCTTCAGTTAAGGAATTTGAAAAATTGAATTCTCTGAAGAAGTATGCAACTTTTCTTCGAGGAACGCTGCAAATGAGTTAAGTTGATGAGAACCTAGTGATTCACAGCGGACATTTGTACCTGTGAACAGAGTGTAGTTGCAAGGAATTTGGAGAGGTCATATGCGTTCTCAGAGGGTTTTTCAAAAGGAACAAGTTTGAGTAATTTGACCAGATGAGTCTTGAGGAATTTCACTAAGCGTTCTTTGTCTTAGGTTCTAGAGTTGTATAGATTGAAAATCCACACAATTGAGGAATCTTGAAGAAAATCATAGCTTAGAGAAACGAATCAAGAACAGATGACGTGTGAGGTGTTCATGTGCATGAAGAATTGAGGAATAAACACCTTTGAAGATTTTCAGAAAAACTTGAGAATCAAAGCGAGCAGTTAAAAGTAACTTTTAACTACCCGAAGTCAAGAACAAGACGAACTAGGAAGAACAGATGTGAAGTTCGTCAGTTCAGATCTTCCACGCCCTAACTTGGCGGAGGAAGACGGTTACGGCAGCGGCAGAGTGAAGATTTCCACGCCTGGCGCGAGTACGACGGCGACGAGGTCGAGGCAGTGAAGCTCTTCCTCACCGGCGACGATGGAGTAGCGGCGGCGCTAGGGTTTGAGAAGCTCGAGCGGGAGAGGGAGGTCGAGCGGAGTAAAGGAAGTGAGGAAGGGGTGACGGGGTATTTATAGTCGCAGTGAAAAACTGTTTGCCCGAAGATTTAGGACGGACGTGCCCCTGACCCTTCTCATTCGCATGACATGTGTCACCCACATACTGTGAGGTAGAGATCGTGTAGGATCGTGGGTGAATAGATAAGTATATCGTGGGATGCGAAACGGTTTGAGCGGCAAAGCCGAAAATTTAGATAAGATAATTTAAAAGTTCCGTTCGCAATTTCTTCAGCTGTTAAGGACACAGTGAAGAATTTGAACGAGTTTCAAATAGAACGCATTATGAGGAATTTGTGAATAGACTGGGTTGAGTTTAGCATAGAGGGGGAAGGGTCCGATCACATTCACTTAGCAGAAGAAATCAACTTGAAGAAATAACAATAAGTGAATGTTGTAGAGGACTTAAAACTCATCGATATATATATTCGAATGAAGAACAACACCGGAAAGAGTGAAGACAATGCAAAGTTGAAGAATTTGAAAAAACTGAGGAATTTCAAAAATGAAGAAAAACTCAAATTGAAGATTTTCAACTTTGGTTGGTGGCCTAACCCGCCGTATAAGAAGGCTGATTTCAGACACCGCGTACAATTGTCATAGGGTTCTGAGAATCAATTTCTTCACACTTAGAGGGTTAGTCTTCATTGATTGAAGAAAAACGTTACTTCGTGTGTTGCGCATCTAAGTCATCAAGTTAGCATAAGTGTTAGGATGTGTGTCCATTTCAGAGAACATTCGAAGATTCTAGGATATTTAGCTCACATCGCAACTTGCTAAATCCCTTCTCATCCAAGGGCTTTGTGAAGGTATCGGCAAATTGATCTTCAGTGCTGACGTGGTCGATGGAGATGTCGCCCTTCAACACATGATCACGAAGAAAATGATGACGAATTTGGATGTGCTTGGTCTTCGAGTGTTGAATTGGGTTATGAGCAATCTTGATGGCACTCTCATTGTCACAGTAGAGAGGCACATTCTTCACGTTGACGCCATAGTCCTTGAGTGTTTGCTTCATCCATAGTAGTTGAGCACAACATGATCCAGTAGCAATGTACTTAGCTTCTATAGTGGAGAGAGATACGCAGTTCTGTTTCTTCGAGGACCAACAGACCAAAGATCGTCCGAGGAAATGACATGTACCAGATGTTGACTTGCGGTCCACGCGATCGCCAGCATAGTCAGAGTCTGAATATCCAATGAGATCAAAAGTGGAGCCCTTGGGATACCATAATCCAAGTGTTGGTGTGTGAGCTAAGTATCGAAGAATATGCTTCACAGCCTTATGGTATGATTCCTTCGGTGTAGCTTGAAATCGGGCACACATGCAAACACTAAGCATAATATCCGGCCTAGATGCACATAGGTACAATAAAGAGCCAATCATGGAGCGGTATACCTTTTGATCGAAGTCTTTACCATTTTCATCAGTGCATAGATGGCCATTTGTGGGCATTGGAATTTTGACCCCTTTGCAATCTTGCATGCCGAATTTCCTCAATACGTCCTTGAGGTATTTCTCCTGAGATATGAATATTCCATTGCGCTGTTGACGAATTTGAAGACCTAAGAAGAATTTCAACTCTCCCATCATAGACATTTGATATTCTTCACTCATCATATAGGCAAATTCATCACTATATCGCTGGTCAGTACAGCCGAAAATGATATCATCAACATATATTTGGCACACAAACAATTCACCATCATAAGACTTAGTGAAAAGAGTTGGATCGAGTGAACCGGGTTTGAAGCCATTCTTCACGAAGAATTCCTTCAAGGTATCATACCACGCCCGAGGGGCTTGCTTGAGGCCATACAGGGCCTTGTTGAGCTTGAAGACTTTATCAGGATTCTTTGGATCTTCAAAACCTGGGGGTTGAGCAACATATACTTCTTCCTCAATCTTACCATTGAGGAATGCACTTTTCACATCCATTTGTTGTAAGATAATATCATGATGGTTAGCATAAGCAAGTAATATGCGAATAGCCTCAAGTCTAGCAACAGGTGCAAAAAGTTTCATCGAAGTCAATTCCTTCAACCTGTGTGTAGCCTTGAGCTACAAGCCGTGCCTTATTCCTCACCACAAGGCCATTTTCATCTTGCTTGTTGCGGTAGATCCACTTTGTGCCAATAATGTTGTGCTTGCGAGGATCTGGACGTTTGACCAGTTCCCAGACGTTGTTGAGCTCGAACTGATGTAATTCTTCTTGCATAGCTTGAATCCACTCAGGCTCCAGAAATGCTTCATCTACCTTAGTGGGCTCTGTGATAGAGACAAACGCAAAGTGCCCACAAAAGTTAGATAAATGTGAAGCTTTTGAGCGTGTGAGAGGACCTAGTGCTTCAATGTCATCGATGATCTTCTCGATTTGCACTTCATTTGCAATACGAGGATGAGCGGGTTGTCTTCGAGGAATTTGATCCGCATTTTCTTCAGGAGCATTTTCCTCAGCACCATTTTCTTCAGGTGCGCCAGCTCGACGTTCATCATGTTCTGGAATGAATTCTTCAGCAGATTCTTCAGTAGGAATGACATCCTCAGTGGCTTTGAACTTGATAGAATCCTCAGGTGCTGGTTCATCTATCACAGAAGGTAGGTGCTCTCTTTGCGAGCCATTAGTTTCATCGAACCGCACATCTACAGTTTCAACAACCTTGTGAAGAACGTTGTTGAAGACTCTGTAGGTGTGCGAGTCCTTTCCGTAACCAAGCATGAAACCCTCATGTGCTTTCGGTGCAAACTTAGAATTGTGATGAGGATCTCTAATCCAACATTTAGCACCGAAGACTTTGAAGTAACTTACATTGGGTTTCTTGTCAGTGAGGAGTTCATAGGCAGTCTTCTTGAAGAATTTGTGAATATATACTCTGTTGATGATGTGGCAAGCGGTATCAATTGCATCAATCCAGAACCGACGAGGTGTCTTGTATTCATCAAGCATAGTGCGAGCCATTTCAGCGAGGGTTCTGTTTTTGCGCTCCACGACGCCATTCTGTTGAGGAGTATAAGGAGCAGATAACTCATGAGTAATACCAAGTTCATCAAGATAGTCATCAAGACCGGAATTCTTGAACTCAGTTCCATTGTCACTCCTGATGTGCTTGATCTTCACACCAAAGTTGGTTGAAGCCCTCGAGGAAAATCGTTTGAAGACTTCCTGCACTTCATGTTTGTAAGTAACAATGTGTACCCATGTGTAACGAGAATAATCATCAACAATAACAAAGCCATATAGAGATGCATCATTTGTCACAGCAGAATAATGATTAGGACCAAAAGATCCATGTGAAGCAATTCAAATGGTCGAGTGGTAGTCATGATAGTCTTCGCTGGATGCTTGGCCTTTGTCATCTTCCCAGCTTCACAGGCTCCGCATAAATGATCCTTGAGGAATTTGACATTCTCAATGCCAATGACATGCTTCTTCTTCGCGAGCGTGTGCAGATTCCTCATGCCAGCATGACCAAGTCGTCGATGCCATAGCCAGCCTTCTGAAGCTTTTGCAAGTAAGCACACGGCAGGTTGTGGTCCTGTAGAGAAATCAACAATGTACAAGTCTCCTCTCCTAAAGCCTTCGAAGACTTTGGAATTGTCAGCTTCCATGATCACAACACAACGATACTTGCCAAAGACAACAACCATATCAAGATCACAAAGCATTGAGACAGACATGAGGTTGTATCCTAAGGACTCAACAAGCATGACTTTGTCCATGTGTATGTCCTTAGAGATCGCAACCTTACCTAGGCCCAATACCTGACTTTTGCCTTTGTCAGCGAAGATGATATGCTTCAGATGTGACGGTGATAAGGGAGCATCCATCAATAGATTCTTGTCACCAGTCATGTGATTTGTACATCCACTATCGAGGACCCACTCATTTGCCTTGGGTTGATCATCCTGCAGATGAATTAGTGCAGCTTACAAACTCATATACTTCATTAGTGAAGAATATGACATCAGTATCATCAGGTCAATTTCATCAAGCAATTTGAACAGATAATTAGTATGAGGACGTGAGAAATGAAGGTTCATTTCATCATGATTAGCCTGCGTCCTATCAGGCACTGTTCAGGTCTCCAGCAAATTCTTCAGTCGTTTTGAGCACGACTGGATACCTGACCCTGCATAAGAGATTAGTTCTTTTTCTTCACCACCCACATCTGGAGGGGTGTCAAAGAATTCATCACTCTGCGAGCACCATATGAGAAAGTTGGCATGGACGCCAGTCCACTTCGTTTCACATAAGAGGGGTTAGGGTAAGCATATGAATAAGCAGAGAAATTCTTTGAGGACTTATGAACATAATGATTTGAAGAATAATGCACATATTCATAGCCCTTATCTCTACCCTGTGAAACAGAAGGGTTAGCATGATGATGATCATATGAGGACTTTGATCCTTTTGAGGAATTTGATCCACATGAGGAATTTGGTCCACGTGAGGAATTTGGTCCACCTGAGGACTTGGATCCATATGAAGAATTTGGTTCATATGAAGAATTTGATCTGGAGTTCCTTTTCTTCACAGGTGGTGTCATGAGGACATTCACCTGAAGACTTTCAAGGCAAATTTTGGGAACCCAGATTTTCTTCATAGGAGAACCGTTCCTACAGTTAGTCCCAACATATCTAGCAAATACTTCACCATTCTGATTTTTGAACAGTTTATAGTTAGAGTCAAATGACTCATCAGAAGAATGAGGAGATTCACATGTAAAGCCAGATAAGTTGGATGGATCAACTGGAGGTCCCTTTGCAGCAACCCATGAGGTTTTGGTGTACTGCTCAGGCTTCCAATATGTTCCATCAGCATTGAGTTTTCTCTCAAAGGCAATACCCTCTTTCCTAGGGTTTCTGTTGAGGATCTGCTTTTTGAGCACATCACAAAGAGTCTGATGCCCTTTGAGGCTTTTGTACATGCCTGTCATGTACAATTCCTTCAGCCCTGCATCATCAGTGATACTTGCATTGTCCTCAGATGAGGAATTAGTGACATCAGAGACATATGAAGAATTTGTAGCATTAGGAGCATTTGAACATTCAGGTGAGGAATTAGCAGTTTCACGTTCAATGCACTTCAGACATGGAGGAACAAATTCTTCCTGGGTAGCGCTGATTTGTTGAGCAAGTAATGAATCGCGCTCCTTCTGAAGATCTTCATAATCCACTCTTAGCTTTTCAAGATCTTGCTTTCTTTGAAGAAATTCATAAGAAAGCTTCTCGTGATCAGATAAGAGAGTGTTATGATGACCTTGAAGATTGTCAAACCTGGACTGAAGTCTCTGAAGATTTTCAGTCAAGGTTTTCGTGCGATCCATTTCTTCACCCAACATATCATCACTTTTGTCTAGCATGTTTTGAACCTTTTCAAAGACCTTTTGTTGTTTCACAGCAATTTTAGCAAGTTTAGAGTAGCTGGGTTTGAGATTTTCATCAGATTCATCCTCACTAGAGTCAGAGGAGGCGTATTTAGTTACCTTGGCACCCTTTGCCATGAAGCAATAGGTGGGAGCGTAGTCATCATTGCCTTCATCAGCCTTGTTGGTGGAGTCGTTTTCTTCAGAGTTGAAGATAGACTTGCTGACGAATGCAGTAGCGAGAGCTAGGCTCGCCACACCAGACTCTGACTCCTCAGATGCCTCCTCGTCCTCATGTTCCTCAGATTCAGCCTCAGAGTCCATTTCCTTGCCAATGAATGCCCGAGCCTTCTTGGAGCTGCTCTTCTTGTGAGATGAAGACCTTGAGGATTTTGATGATGAAGACTTTGAAGATTTCTTCTTCTTTTTTGCGTCATCAGAACTGTAATCCTTGTATTTCTTCTTCTTTGATTCCGTATCCCACTGAGGACAATCTTGGATGTAGTGACCAGGTTTCTTGCATTTGTGGCATAGCCTCTTCTTGTAGTCACTGGATGAGGAATCATTGCTCCTTGAGGGTTTTCCAAAGCGACCACGTCTTGAGAACTTCTGAAATTTCTTCACGAGCAGTGCAAGTTCCTGGCTCAGTTCTTCAGGGTCACCAAGGCTGCTAGCAGAGTCTTCATCTTCAGACTCAGAGACTGCCTTGGCCTTCAAAGCACGTGATCTGCCATAGCTCGAAGCGTAGAGATCTCTCTTCTCAGCAAGCTGGAACTCATGAGTGTTTAGCCTCTCGAGGATATCAGCGGGGTCAAGCGACTTGTAATTAGCACGCTCTTGAATCATCAGTGCCAGAGTGTCAAATGAGGAATCTAGCGATCTCAGCAATTTCTTCACCACCTCATGGTCGGTGATGTCAGTGGTGCCAAGCACTTGAAGCTCATTTGAGATGTCAGTGAGGCGATCGAAGGTTTGCTAAACATTTTCATTGTCGAGTCTTTTGAAGCGGTTGAAGAGATTGCGAAGAACGTCAACACAAGAGTCACGTTGAGTTGAGACTCCTTCATTTACTTTGGACAGCCTATCCCAGATAAGCTTAGCAGTTTCCAAAGCACTCACTCTCCCATACTGTCCTTTGCTCAGATGACAACATATGATATTCTTCGCTTGAGAATCGAGTTGCTTGAATCTCTTCACATCAGTAGCGTTCAGAGAAGGTGAGACTGAGGGAACACCATTTTCCACAACATACCAGAGATCGTTGTCAATTGCCTCAATATGCATTCGCATCTTCTTCTTCCAGTAGGGGTAGTCTGTTCCATTGAAGGTAGGACACCCAGCAAAGACCTTGATCATACCTGTGGTCGACATAACTAAAACTCCAGGCGGTTAAACCAAAATCACACAGAACAAGGGAGTACCTTGCTCTGATACCAATTGAAAGTGCGTTATATCGACTAGAGGGGGGGTGAATAGGCGATTTTTATTAATTCTTCACTGAGGAATTTGCTGGTGCGGAAATTCCTAAATGAAGAACTACTTGCAGCAGAATAAGTACTCAGAAGTAAACATAACAGAAGACAAGCATAGTCATCATGAAGAAATGAAGACAAGCACAGAGTACAGAAAGTGTAAAACGCACGATAACACTAGAAAGAAGACAGACAGATTGAAGAAATTGAACTGAGGAAATTGAGAAAGTCTTCAGTCAAAGTTTTCAAATGGATATGAACAGGCACACAACAACAGACATGAGGAAATGAAAGAGTTGAGGAAATAGAACCAGTGAGCTTGGTGAAGACAATGATTTGGTAGACCAGTTCCAACTGTTGTCTCAGTTGTACATCTGGTTGGAGCGGCTGAGTATTTAAACTCGAGGACACCCAGTCCCGGACACACAGTCCTCACCATATTCTCCTTGAGCTAAGGTCACACAGGCCTCGCCCAATCACTCGTGGTAAGTCTTCAGGTGACTTCTGAATCTTCACAAACATGGTCACTCGGCGATCCACAATTCCTCTTGGATGCTCTAGACCTTGACGCCTAACCGTCTGAAAGAAGCACAGTCTTCAAAGGAAACAAGCGTCGGATCCACACAGGATCAATCTTTTCAGTGATGCTCAATCACTTTGGGTTGTAGGTGTGTTGGGTTTGGGTTTTCCTCACTTGATGATTTTCACTCAAAGTCCTCGGAGGAGGGGATGCTCTCAAATGACAAGTGTCAGTTTCTCTCAAGTAGCCAACCAGCTAGTGGTTGAAGGGGCGGCTATTTATAGCCTAGGCAGAAGCCCGACATGATAGGACATAAATGCCCTTGTCTGATATGACCGTTAGGTGGGTAGATATTTTGGAACCGCTGGCGCATAGCACAGCAACGGTCGGAATTTTGACTATCAAAATCCTCAGGGCTATCATGTTCCTCCCTGTGTAGGTAATTCACACTGGTGAATTCCTAACTCCTCAGTTAGACCAAATTCCTCAGAGACCGGAAGAACTTTGTCTCTGTCACTGAAGAATATGACTGAACTGTATGAGATTTCCAATGGCTTCACTCGAAGGGATTGGTAGCTGTAGGATTTTGAGTTGAGCATCACATGGAAATTTTTCCTTAGTATTTCCTCGACCCCCTTTAACAGTACGGTGTTTCCTATGACTCAAGAAAGAGAAAATGAAACTACGAAAACAAAAGTCTTCACACTTCATGTTCCACGAATGAATACCAAGTCTTCAAGGTCACACCAATTTCTTCACTTTCAAAGTCTATAGAAAGTCTTCAGATATCCAAAGTCTTCAGACGAAGAACTTCATTTTTAGGGGTCGACTTTTTCTGTAAATATCAAACTCCTCATAGACTTATAGACCTGTGTACACTCACAAACGCATCAGTCCCTTAAACTATAAGTCTTCAATACACCAAAATCACTAAGGGGCACTAGATGCACTTACAACCTAGAACAAGTATGAAACTAGAAGTACTTTGTAGGTGTTGTTGGATAGGTTTGCAAGATAATAAAGAGCACGTAAATAAAAAGTAGGGACTGTTTAGATAAAGAAGCAATAAAGTAAATATAGTGAGCGTGGAAAAGTGGTGGTAGGAGTTGTGAAATTGTCCCTAAGCAATTGACTACTTTACTAGACCGATAGCAAATTTTATGTGGGAGAGGCATAAGCTAACATACTTTCTCTTCTTGGATCATATGCACTTATTATTGGAACTCTAGCAAGCATCCGCAACTACTAAAGATCATTAAGGTAAAACCCAACCATAGCATTAAAGCATCAAGTCCCCTTTATTCCATATGCCACAACCCTTTATGCTTCTGTCACTCAAGCAACCCACTATAAGCGAATCATGAACGTATTGCAACACCCTACAGCGGGAATCCCTCATGCTTGCGCGACACGGAGGGAACAATAGGACATCAATGTAACCACAAGCAAATTAAACCAATATTAGCAATTCACCAATCACCGGTAGGACAATGAAAATCTACTCGGACATCATAGGATGGCAACACATCATTGGATAATAATATGAAGCATAAAGCACCATGTTTAAGTAGAGGGTACAGCGGGTTGCGGGAGAGTGGACCGCTGAATATAGATGGGGGAAGGTGTGGAGATGTTGGTGAAGATGGCGGAGGTGTTGGTGATGATCACCGTGATGATGATGGCCATCGACAGTGTTCCGGCGCCACCGGGAGCAAGGGGGAGAGAGCCCCCCTTCTTCTTCTTCTTCTTCTTCCTTGACCTTCTCCCTAGATGGGAGAAGGGTTTCCCCTCTGGTCCTTGGCTCCCATGGCTTGGGAGGCGCGAGAGCCCCTTCGAGATTGGATCTATCTCTCTGTCTCTCTCTGTTTCTGCGTTCTCAGATTCTGCCCTGGCACCTTTTCTTTTATATCCGGAGATCCGTAACTCCGATTGGATTGAAACCTTCGCCCAGATATTTTTCCAAAAATTAGCTTTCTTGCGGCCAAAGTAGAGCATCAACCGCCTTACGAGGGGCCCACGAGGGTCAAGGGCGCGCCCACTTAAAGTGGTGGCGTGGGCCACCCTCGTGGCCACCTCGGGCACCGTCTCGCGTTGATTCTTCCTCCCAAAAATCACAAATATTCCAAAATAATTCTCCGTCCATTTTTATCCCGTTTGGACTCTGTTTGATATTGGGTTTCTGCGAAACATAAAACATGCAACAAACAGGAACTGGCACTGGGCACTGGATAAATATGTTAGTCCCAAAAATAGTATAAAAAGTTGCCAAAAGTATATGAAAATTGAATAATATTGTCATGGAACAATCAAAAATTATAGATACAACGGAGACGTATCAGCATCCCCAAGCTTAATTCATGTTCGTCGTCGAGTAGATAAATGATAAAAAGGATAATTTTTGATGTGGAATGCTACCTAGCATAATCTTGATCATATATCTAATCATGGCATGAATATTAAGACACGAGTGATTCAAATCCTCTATCATTTGGCATAAAAACGATAATACTTCAAGCATACCAACCAAGCAATTGTGTCTTATCGAAATAACATAGCCAAAGAAAGCTTATCCCTACAAAATCATACAGTTTGGCCATGCTTCATTTTCGTCACACAAAATGCTCCCATCATGTACAACCCCGATGACGAGCTGAGCAATTGGTTCATACTTTTTAACGCGCTTCAGCTTTTTCAACCCTCACACAATACATGAGCGCAAGCCATAGATATAGCACTATAGGTGGAATAGAATATGATGGTGGGGGTTTATGTGGAGAAGATAAAAAGGGAGAAAGTCTCACATCAACGCGGCTAATCAACGGGCTATGGAGATGCCCGTCAACTGATGTCAATGCGAGGAGTAGGGATTGCCATGCAACGGATGCACTAGAGCTATAAGTGTATGAAAGCTCAAACTGAAACTAAGTGGGTGTGCATCCAACTTGCTTGCTCACGAAGAACTAGGGCATTTTGAGGAAGCCCATCATTGGAATGTACAAGCCAAGTTCTATAATGAAAAATTCCCACTAGTATATGAAAGTGACAACATAGGAGACTCTCTATATGAAGAACATGGTGCTACTTTGAAACACAAGTGTGGTAAAAGGATAGTAACATTGCCCCTTTTCTTTTCTTTTTTTTGGGCGGGCTTCTTTGGCCCCCTTTTTTTTATTTAGGCTTCTTTGGCCTCTCCCTTTTTTTATGGGGCAATGCTCTATAATGATGATGATCACACTTTTATTTACTTGCAACTCAATATTACAACTCGATATTAGAACAAAGATATGACTCTATATGAATGCTTCCGGCGGTGTACCGGGATGTGCAATGATCTAGCGTAGCAATGACATCAAAAAATGGACAAGCCATGAACACATCATGCTAGCTATCTTACGATCATGCAAAGCAATATGACAATGAATGCTCAAGTCATGTATATGATGATGATGGAAGTTGCATGGCAATATATCTCGGAATGGCTATGGAAATGCCATGATAGGTAGGTATGGTGGCTGTTTTGAGAAAGATGTAAGGAGGCTTATGTGTGATAGAGTGTATCGTATCATGGGGTTTGGATGCACCGGTGAAGTTTGCACCAACTCTCAAGGTGAGAAAGGGCAATGCACGGTACCGAAGAGGCTAGCGGTGATGGAAAGGTAAAAGTGTGTATAATCCATGGACTCACATTAGTCATAAAGAACTCATATACTTATTGCAAAAGTTTATTAGCCCTTGAAGCAAAGTACTACTACGCATGCCCCTAGGGGAATAGATTGGCAGGAAAACACCATCGCTCGTCCCCGACCGCCACTCATAAGGAAGACAATCAAAGAAACACCCCATGCTTCAAATTTGTCACACAACGGTTACCATACGTGCATGCTACGGGACTTGCAAACCTCAACACAAGTATTTCTCGATTTCACAATGACTCAACTAGCACGACTCTAATATCACCACCTTTATATTGCAAAACTATTGCAAGGAATCAAACATATCATATTCAGTGATCTACAAGCTTATGTAGGATTTTATGACTAACCATGTGATTGACCAATTCCTGTCATCTCTCTAAATAGATATAAGTCAAGCAAGAGAGTTTAATTATTTCTACAAAAGATATTCCCACGCTCTAACAAATATAAGTGAAGCAAAAGAGCATTCTACAAATGGCGGTTTTCTATGTGAAGAGAAACAGGCAATCCAAACTTCAAATGATATAAGTGAAGCACATGAAGCATTCTATAAAGCCATACTCAAAAGATTTAAGTGAGGTGCAAAGAGCATTCTATAAATCAACCAAGGACTATCTCATACCAGCATGGTACATAAAATAAAAATGAAAACTAAATGCAAAAGACGCTCCAAGACTTGCACATATCGCATGAATGAAACGAATCCGAAAGCATACCGATACTTGTTGAAAAAAGAGGGGATGCCTTCCGGGGCATCCCCAAGCTTAGATGCTTGAGTCTCCTTGAATATTTACTTGGGGTGCCTTGGGAATCCCCAAGCTTGATCTCTTGCCTCTCTTCCTTTTCCTCATATCGAGACCTCCTCGATCAAACACTTCATCCACATAAAACTTCAACAGAAAACTCGGTAAGATCCGTTAGTATAATAAAGCAAATCACTACTCTAAGTCCTGTTGCAAACCAACTCATATTTTGTTTTTTCATTTTTTTTCTACTGTAATATAACTTTTCCATGGCTTAATCCACTGATATAAATTGATAGTTTCATCAAAACAAGCAAACCATGCATCAAAAACAGAATCTGTCAAAAACAGAACAGTCTGTAGCAATCTAAACATTTATGATACTTATGGTACCCAAAAAATTCTACCAAAATTAGGAAAAATAAAAATTTTGTATAGCAAGACAGTGCAAAAATAATCAGAACCGTTTTACTTTCCAGTTAAAAATGTAAAACCGTGCACTACAGCCAAAGTTTTTGTCCTGCACCGCACAAACCAACAAGCATTGTAAACATCCTAAAGGTAAACCGCACATTATTTTTATAATACAATGGAATTGTACAAGGGGATAATTATTTTTGATGAAAATTTTCTGTAATTAAGATTCACAAAGTTTCCGTGAGCATGAACAAAGTTCAAGGAGCTCTCCCACTTCAACAATGCTTGTCTCTCTCACTTTCACTTTCCTTTTTGAAAAGTTGCTGGGTTCCCCTCTTTATTTTTTCTGTTTTTAAACTATATAAAACCACTCAACAGAAATAAATGACTCTATAAAACTTCCGGGTTGTCTCCCTGATAGCGCTTTCTTTAAAGCCATTAAGCTAGGCATATAGTGCTCAAGTAATGGATCCACCCGGATCCCAAGGTATATCAAAGCCAATTTTAATTAACAATGATTTGTGATTTAGTAGTGAGCACAAAGTAACATATATCATGCAACAATGAAGTCTAACTCTCTTCCTATGCATTGGCATGTCATGAAAAAACAATTCGTGCACACATAGTAAAGGCCAATGCATAATATAAGCAGTTTCTCGGAATTTTATCATATTGGAAACATAGAGAGGTGGAGATATAGTTCCTCTCTCATAATAATTGCAAGTAGGATCAGAAAGCACATGCATATTATATCTATCAAAATCATCATGTGTAATAGTAAAAGGCAACCCATCAATATAATCCTTAACAAGCACAAACTTCTCCGATATAGTGTAGTTTGGGGAATTCAAAAAGATAATAGGACTATCATGTGTGGGTGCAATAGCAACAATTTCATGTTTAACATAAGGAACTATAGCAAGTTCATCTCCATAAGCATAATTCATATAGGCATCTTGGCCACAAGCATAGCAAGTATCATCAAAAAGGGATATTTCAAGAGAATCAACGGGATCATAGCAATTATCATAGCAATCATCCTTCGGTAAACACAAAGGGGAATTAAACAATGTACGAGTTGAAGAGTTACTCTTATTAGAAGGTGGGCATGGGTAGCTAATCCGATCTTCCTCCTTTTGTTCTTCGCTCTCCTCATCATCTTTTTCATCCAATGAGCTCATAGTTTCATCAATTTCTTCTTCCATAGACTCCTGCAAAATATTAATCTCTTCTTGGATAGCGGAGGAGTCCTCAATATATGGTTTAACATAGGCATTAGAAGCATAATTATCATAACAATATTTAAATATGGCAAAGTTTTCAGATTTGTAGAGAGTACCATCATACTTTTCAATCAAAGAAGCAATTTCATAAGCACCCTAAAAGCAACAAATTCTTCAATTTGTTGAATATCATAGTAATTATAAACACCCTTAGCATACGAAGATACGATTCCATTATCACTAAACTCACATTGGTAGGGAAGGTGTTTCTTAGGGTTTTCAGAACAACAAGTAAAATCATATACTTCACATAAATTCCAAGCATAGCATTGCAAACGATGAATTTGATCTAGCAAAAGTTTCCCTTTTTCCGATATACGGTGTCGCACATAACAAGCATGCTCATCTAGAGATTTGCCCTCAACTAAGCTAGTTGAGGTTTCAGCACGAGCACATAGGGATCGAAGATGATCCAAGTAAAAAGCTTCAGGAGTGTGATAGATTTTGAGTGGTTCTTCAACCATTGGTGTAGTAGGTACAACTAATTTGTTTTGGTATTTTGCGTTTCCTACCCATAACTAAAGATAGAAAACAATTAAGAACAGCAAATAAAAATTAATTAGTGATAAAGCAAACAAGCACACACAAAAAAGGTCTTGATAACCCACAAGTGTAGGCGATAATTATAGCCTCTTTCGATAAGTAAGAGTGTCGAACCCAACGAGGAGCTAAAGGTAGAACAAATATTCTCTCAAGTACTATCTGCCACTGATACGACTCTACGCATGCTTAGTGTTCACTTTACCTAGAACATGTATGAAACTGGAAGTACTTTGTAGGTGTTGTTGGATAGGTTTGCAAGATAATAAAGAGCACGTAAATAAAAAGTTGGGGCTGTTTAGATAAAGAAGAAATAAAGTAAATATAGCGAGTGTGGAAAAGTGGTGGTAGGAGTTGTCAAATTGTCCCTAAGCAATTGACTACTTTACTAGACCGATAGCAAGTTTTATGTGGGAGAGGCATAAGCTAACATACTTTCTCTTCTTGGATCATATGCACTTCTGATTGGAACTCTAGCAAGCATCCGCAACTACTAAAGATCATTAAGGTAAAACCCAACCATAGCATTAAAGCATCAAGTCCCCTTTATCCCATACGCCACAACCCCCTTACTCGGGTTTATGCTTCTGTCACTCAAGCAACCCACTATAAGAGAATCATGAACGTATTGCAACACCCTACAGCAGGAATCCCTCATGCTTGCGTGACACGGAGGGCACAATAGGACAGCAACATAACCACAAGCAAATTAAACCAATCATAGCAATTCACCAATCACCGTTAGGACAATGAAAATCTACTCAGACATCATAGGATGGCAACACAGCATTGGATAATAATAAGAAGCATAAAGCACATGTTTAAGTAGAGGGTACAGCGGGTTGCGGGAGAGTGGACTGCTGATTATAGATGGGGGAAGTTGATGGAGATGTTGGTGAAGATGGCGGAGGTGTTGGTGATGATCGTCGTGATGATGATGGCCCCCGGCAGTGTTCCGGCGCCACCGAAAGCAAGGGGGAGAGAGCCCCCCTTCTTCTTCTTCTTCTTCCTTGACCTTCTCCCTAGATGGGAGAAGGGTTTCCCCTCTGGTCCTTGGCTCCCATGGCTTGGGAGGGGCGAGAGCCCCTCCGATATTGGATGTATCTCTCTGTCTCTCTCTGTTTCGGCGTTCTCAGATTCTGCCCTCGCACCTTTTCTTTTATATCCGGAGATCCGTAACTCCGATTGGATTGAAACCTTCACCCAGATATTTTTCCAAAAATTAGCTTTCTTGCGGCCAAAGTAGAGCATCAACCGCCTTACGAGGGGCCCACGAGGGTCAGGGGCGCGCCCACTTAAAGTGGTAGCATGGGCCACCCTCGTGGCCACCTTGGGCACCGTCTCGTGTTGATCCTTCCTCCCAAAATCAAAAATATTCCAAAATAATTCTCTGTCCGTTTTTATCCCGTTTGGACTCCGTTTGATATTGGGTTTCTGCGAAACATAAAACATGCAACAAACAGGAACTGGCACTGGGCACTGGATCAATATGTTAGTCCCAAAAATAGTATAAAAAGTTGCCAAAAGTATATGAAAGTTGAATAATATTGGCATGGAACAATCAAAAATTATATATACGACTGAGACGTATCAGTCCATGCCTCTGTATCCTCTTTGGGCGCCGCTCGTCGTCGCCGTTTCCAAGCTGCCCCGGCGCCGGCTAACCCCGGGAACGGGTGCGGCATGCCCTTTCATGCCCGCCGGTAGCCGTGCCATGGCTGGAGTCGCCTGGAGCCGGCTGCCCCATCGCCGCTTCTCCCTCCCCTCCTCTGCTCTGTCCACATGAGGAACAGGAGCGAGAGGAGGAAGAAGACGTGAGCACTCGCCCCCCTGCCCGTGAGCCCTCCTTGCCTGCCTAGCCCGCCTGTAAGTGACCCCCCCCCCATGCCAACTCAGCTTAAGTGGACACGTATTTCCTAAAGTACACTTTCGTTAACAAAAAACGTATTTCTTCCCTCTTGTGTGCAAAGTACGCTTTCCCTTCTGGGAAACTTATTTCCATTCTACTCCGATTGAAAATACGCTTTCTTTTTCAGAAAACGTAAAGGGCCGAAGGCGCTTTCTGTTTTTCCTCCAGGGGCCTGTTTGCTAAAAATTATTCACATATAAGTCCCTGATCTTCAACACCTCACAACTTTTTGCTCGTAACTCCGTTCGAGGTGAAACCAACGCTCACTTCTTCGTATCATCGAGCTCTTTCTGTTGGTTCCATTGTCACTAGGTGGTCCCATAGTGAAAATGACCAGTTTTCCCTTGCCCTTATCATCCCCCTTCGAGAGAGAACCATCCGGCGTTTCTTTTCGCGAGCTTCACCGCACTTCTTCCCGGTGTCTCCATAACCCCCAGGCAAGCCACAACAGCCACTTGCATGATAGTCATGTAGTAGCCTTGGTTTTCAAATTGAATATTTAATAAAAGTTTGTCGTTATATGCCTGCTTGTTTGCTTCTACTGTTGTTGTTTCGGTTATGCTCGTGGATTCTTGTCCACCTTCATGCTATGATGCATCGTGATATCTTGTGCTACTTTCTAGTATCATTTTCACATGTCATGCTTGTTGGTAGTAGTAATACATGCTGGTAGTTGTGATGTTCTTCGGATGCATGCTTAGTCTGCTATTCAGTATCGTTACTATGTTGGTTCCATTGCATCTAGTTGGTCACATGCTTACTTGGTAGTGTTCTTGCTACGTTCTTGCATGGTAGTCGTTCATGATGCTAGTAGTCAGGATGTGTTTATGGTAGAGTTATGCTTGTGTTAATCATGCTTGTCAGTATGCCATGCTCATCTGGATAAATGATTCACTGTTATTATGTTTAAGGCGTATGTTGCATCCATGTTTATGTTGGTATCATGCATTATTGTTGCATCATGTTCTTTTCATATGACTCAGCTTATTGCATTCAAGTTTAACCGGACTTAATTAAACTTGAACAACTGTTGGCTGAGTCATGGTGCCACTGAATCGAGCTAACCAGTGCAACCACATTTACCTTTATGGGGGGTCTTGATTCGGTCCTTTGTCGTGCCTCTTGCCGATGCCTCCAACGAGGGAAGGTTATGGACGTGCGGTACCCTAGCCCAGTAAGCAGACATAACCTTGTGTGCCCGTTGTTGTTGTATGGATCCATGTCCCCATTTGGGACCGTTTTGCCACGATGGTGGCTGTTGATGCCTTTGGTAGGCACGGGGCCACCCATGACTTAGCCCTGAGAGGGAGTTGGTCGGAGTGGCCGGGAGAGTGTCATGGCACGGGAAGGGTTTCGTTGGAACGCCGTTGGTCCACCCGAATGGGAGTGCGAGGCCATGGGTTCTGTGGTGTGGGTAAAGTGCGCTACCTTTGCAGAGTGTGTGTTTAAATCTATCGATAGCCGCGCCCGCGTATATGGGCCCAGTTCGGAGTAGGTCACACTATGAGCCAAAAATAATAATAACTTGATTTAAACACATAGTGTGACCTACTCCGAACTGGGCCCATATCCGCGGGCACATAATATGTTAAACTATTGCATGTAGTATCATCATGTTCATATGCTTATTCCATGATAAAGTTATATCATGTTCAGTTTCTGTATGCCATGTATCATGCTCATGATTGATTTAACCTGCTAATGCCATGCTAATGTTTGCCTTGATTGCTTTTGGTTATTGTGAGCTTGCAAGTACATACAATGTACTGACCTCGCATGTCATGCCAGTTTGCAGGACGTGCCTAGATTGCTTGCTTGTTTGGTTTGGTTCCTGTGTTCACGAGCTAGGATAAACGTTCTAGCTAGAGACCCTGCGGATTGGAGTCTATCATCACCGTTTGTTGTTCCGCTGCCAATAGTTCTTCCGCTGCCAGTAGAGACTCCGCTGCCTTGAGTTGTTATGATGCTTGCATAGAGCAGCTGTGGTTGGCATAGTGTCGTCGTGCCGGTGTTATTCATTGTAATATCGGAGACCTTGTATTCATATTCGTGTTATAATAGAAAGTTGGTTTCTTCTATGCTAAGCAGTGTCGTATTCCAGAAGACTTCACCTTGATCTCTGGGCTGGAATACGGGTGCGTTCTAGTTTCTCTGAGCCGGGGTGCCACAGGCTTGGTATTAGAGCAGGTCTGGCTGTCGAGCATCCTAGTCCTCTGGAACGTTAGAAAATGGTAGTATAGGGTCTGGTTGTTGCCCTTGTTTGCTACATTTGATTGTTGCATTTGTTTGTTGCATATAGTCTTAGTCGGTTACCCCTAAACCATGTTTCATGCGTAGATGGTGGTCAATTTCCACGAGTTCAGTGCCCTTCCTAGAGCTCCCGGTGAAGTCCCTATTGCGTTCAGCCCCACTCCTTCACCTCTCAGCTTTGCCACCCTCCTTGGCGATATGTGGCATAGCATTTATCCCCGTGGAGATCCACCCCAATATCAAGCATTCCAGTTTTCTGCCGGAGGAAGAATCCTGGAGTATGTTGCTCATGTCCATATCTCAGCCCTGATTCCTGTTGGTAAGCGCACCTACAGTTTCCATGGTGGTTACAGTGCTACTCCCGAGTGTGCCGTTCAGCTTGCTGCAATGGCAGCAATCACCGATCTTCATCGTCAAGAGAGCATGGTGCAAGAGAACCGTGCTTATCAATACTATCCCACCATTGTCGAGAATCCTAAGCGGATACAATTCCCTTCTGTCAACCCTCAAGATGACCTGGGTATCCTCGCCATGTCCCGCTACATGATGGCCGAATGTCTTCTTATTTCCGAATTAGTCTGAGACACCATTCGAGCCAGGAGATCGCTTGGTGCTTCTCTACCTCAGTCTCTGCCAGCTTCACCAACCCCTCCGCCTCGTCCGTCCGGAGTTTTAGAGTCAGCCATTCCACTCGCTACTCCCTTAGCTTCTTCGTCAGCTCCCACGTGTTTGTTCAAGCGTATGGTGTAGTCAGCCATGTAGTGCATGTGCATCTGGTATAGTATCATTGCTTGTTTATGCTTGTGTGTGCCTGTTTGGATTAGTTTTGTAGCTTGTTTGTGGTTTGCTTTGCTGCAATCGATCTTTTTCTCGTGCTTCTTTGTTTTAAATCCTTGGTGTTACCCCCCTTATGGAAACTGCTCATCAGCCGACACCGGTCAGAAGAAGCCGAGAGAAGTAAAAATATACCCCAAGGAACACAGTTAAAAGCAATGAGATTTTCAGCCGACAGCATCGTATTGTAGACACCCGGTCTGAATACAGGTATAGTCTGCTCAGATTTTCAGTATCAAATAGCCTTCAGAGATACACTTTTATTGCAGCAATGATTAAATCAGCAAGAGAACAAAATGGGATCCAAGTCCAACCGTGCATTTCAAGCCAGAAGTATGGTCTGTACCCGATGATTGATTCTTCCATGAGTCAGATTTGAAGCATGCGACCCCCAGAAGATCAGTCTAGTCCTTCTCCACAATTTATCAACAAAGCGTACAAGGCACGATTCACCAGTCTGCATTAGAAAGTTATGAATGGATTCCAGTGCAAGATATTAAGTCATTTCAAGTGGATACTGCAAAAACTTTTGGCATAAGGTACCGAGTCTTCCCTAGTAAGTCCTTAAGGGGGAAGCTTATAAGGTACGGTACCCAGCCTTCCTCGGCAAGATATCCGCAGAAATATTTGAGCGCAAGCAGTCCAGTCTTCCGCAGCACGATACCCCGATGGATTCTGAAGCAAGCTGCCCAGTCATCTTCAGTACAACACTAGTACAAGGAAATAAACAGTGGTTTGTCAGCATGTGGCAGTGTTTTCCAAGCATCATATCCGCAACAGTTTGGTCAGAAGCAAGAATCAGTCAGGAAAAAAGTCTACCTCAGGAACTAGATTCTCATATATATGCGGTCAGCATACTACCAAGGTATTACAAGTTACTCGAACGCAGATCTGGCAGTCACATGAGGATTGTTAAAAGAAGGAAGCCAGCTATACACCTCAGTGTGACAAAGGACTATGAAGATTGACAACAACAGTGAGCTTTGTACAAGTACCTGTGAACCTCGAAGATGATCCTTATGAGCCCTTGTCTCCTTTTCTCCAGTGACGGCACCACGCCTATGATCTCAACTGTTATTAGCTATCCGGGGTGGATGCCGATTTTTATTTCTCTATTCAACAACTCTCACGAGTTCTGAGCTGCTTTTCAGTCGTCTTGTATAGCTGTTGTGTTTCTTTTGTGACAAAGGCCCTATGCCTGATTTTCAGCTATTTTTGGGAGCTGCCACTTTCTTCTTATCAACCCGGTCTCATGCTCTGAGCTGCTTTTCGGCCGACTTGAGCTGTGGTTGAGTTATTTCAGTAATGTCCCAGATCTGAGTTGTAAAGACCGTTCTAGTGGCTACTGATTTATTTGCCAATTTCTTGCAAGGGTTCGAATGATCATTTTCCTACGGTCATAACTTGAGAGGTGATGAACCGGCCATTTAACGGGTTACCATGTCAGAAGATGAGGATATGAGTATGCCTATCATAATATTACACCCGGCAGAACATATGGTCACACGGAGAAACAATATGACCCCGCTCCGTTCAGCAAAGGATCCAGATTAAGAACACAATAATGGAGGAGCAAGACTGATGATTATTGCATGAACCACATGGTGCAGATACCCCGGACAATCTAAGTCAGTGAGCTAATCACCATCAATATTCACCTACGGGGTCTACTCAATTTTTGGTAAGGACCCCATATCAAGGCAACCCGCTCAGTCGATAGTATATGCTCAGAATTGTCATTATCGAATATTTGAGTCTGTCAAGTCAGACTAAGGGTCAATTCAACAGTTCGACCCCGACAACCCTGGTAAAAGCATCACACAGCCTACTATCTCCATGGATATGCTGACAGAATGAATGATCAGCAGTCTTGAAGCATGAGCCCTCAAGGATAGCCAGTCATGAGCAAAATTCTTCTGCCAGAACCACCGTCAGTCAAGTCTGAGGACATTATCATATAAGGTCATACCCCTCATGCTGGACATGACAAGCAACAGTCAAACATTTGGTACAGATATGATACTCCAGATAGTGGAGCCAGTCAGGACAATTCAGAAATTCCTATGATAAGTCAGAATCTGTCAGGAATCGGTTATGCCTCAATTCACTGTTTGAAACCCGAAGGACCTGCATTTAGTGGAGAAACCCAACGCAAGGAGTCAGAGCTTGGGTGTGCATCAGAAAAATATGATCCCCACTTCATGGAAGGGTGTCAGTATAGACACAGCGATCAGGGATCACTCTCGGATTTGTGAGATAGGCATTTGCAGTCATGACAATCTATCACAGTCAGCTAAGTCAGAATATATAAACAGAATTGGAGCCAGTATAAGCATGAACATATGAGGTAAGTACTGTCAGTATGTCAGATACGGTGAAGTAGACCACCCCATATCAAGGCAGTCAGTCAGATCCAATTCAGTGGGAATATTATCTGAGAATGAATAGAAACCCGAGTTGGAAACGGTTTCTTCAAGTCAGAGAGATTATTTATCCCCGAGTAACCAAATCTCGAGGACGAGATTTCTATAAGGGGGGAAGGTTTTTAACACCCTGGATTTTGCCCTTTTCCTTTTCTGAGGATTTTCTTAGATTTCTGGTTTTAATTTGCTTTTCCGTGGTTGTGTGGTTCTGAAACTTGGGAAGATCATGCTTCCTAGGTTTTATAGTAGTTTTTCATCCCCAAAACCATCCCTAGCTTATGTCATTTCCATCCTAGCCCAAATCCCAGTATTCTTTTTATTGGGAATATTCCTTTTCTGATAAAGGAATTATCATATTTGCCCTAGGTTGTGAAGCAACCCATATTTCTGTCACTCCTAAAATTCCCAAATAATTCTCATAAATTGATTGGGTCCTATCATGCTCAAATATGGAAAAATATTTTATTGCCATGATCAAAAATAATCCTCCAATAATTCTTTTCCTATTCTACCCTAAATGGCACTGTGTGAAGCAAGTGTTATTTATCTTTGCCCAATTGACTCCCAACTTCTTGGACACCTTTTCCCATCTATATCATTGCCCTGTGCCAAAGTTCAACCTCATTTGCCTAGTAATTATTTTTCTATGATTTTACAAAGTTTCTGCCCAGAATGGAACTTTGTGAAGGAAGTATATTCTAAGCATGTCCAAATAAGATGAACTTTTTCCACATCCTTCATTTGGTCAAATCATCACTCTCCACCCAATATGAGCTCATGTAACCTTTCGATGTGATCACAACTCCAAATCTTAGTTTCTGGTCGGATTTTAAGTTTGTGAAGCAACTATATTTTATATTGCTTCATTTAATATGCCAATTTTCCAGGACATTCTCTTACCCATACAAACTCCCTCCATCAAGTTGTGGATCAATCCATTACTTTATTTGCCCTGTGGAATTTTTTCAAGTTTCTGGTCAGAATAAATCTTTGTGAAGTAAGTGCTATTTTGGTTCATCCAAATGACATGAAATTCCTTGGGCATCTTCATATCCTCAAATCATTGGTCCATAACCATTTTCAGCTCATTTGATGCAACTATGTGAGTGCACCATCCAAATCTTCATTTCTGACCAGTGGGTCACTTTTTACAGCAACCCCCTTCTAGACTCCTCCATTTGGGCTAATACTTGGTCATCACGGTGCTCTTTGCATGTGGTCAAGCCATGCCAAAGCTCAGCCCCTGACTCCTCCTGTGCTTGTCTCCCCGCAACACAAACACCTTGTTGTTCATGTCTCCTAGATCCTTCTGACAATCACTTCTTTGCCCCTGAACTGAATTCTTTCCTCATTTAGACTAAGGGCATCAGGGTCTATCTCCCAGACATGATTTGGCCGCTCAGAGTGCACGTGTGCGCCAGCTCAAGCGGTGACCATGGCGTGAACCAGCCAAACTCGTGTTGTGTAGCATTCCCGTCGTTGTTCCCGTCGGTTCCCTCCTCGTCTCGACCTCAAACCGTGTCTAGTAGTGAGCCCGTGCTCGACTTCATCACCCTGTGTTGTTATCCCGCCATGAATCACTGACGTGTGGTCACCGTCGTCGCGCCCGTGCCATGCCAAGCCACTGACCTCCATTAAAGCTTTGTCGGGAGCTCGCCCGTGAGCTCCGGAAGCCTCCTCCGCGCCTATATAAGGACCCCGAGACTCTCCCGCAGCTCCCAAGCCCCTCCCTCGCCTTATTTGTCCACGGGAGCCCTCGGACCCCTTTTCTTTTTGCCAGAGTTCTCCTCGGCCGCCGGGGTTCCTCCTTGGTTCCGGCGAGCCTAGCCTCCCTCTCCTCCTCCCGAGTTGTCCATCGCATTCCCCTCGTCTCCGCGGTTCGCCCCATCCTCTTGCCCATCACCGGAGAGCCCCATGGCCAAGGTTGTCAGAATCGTGATTCTGTCATACGATTCTACGACTTTGCGATCCAAACAAACCCCTATGATTCTACGATTTTAGTTCTTAGAATCTATGTTTCTACGATTCTGATAGTGAAGATTCTATGATTTGCGATCCTACCATCGAAGCTCCGATCCGATTCAAAATCGCGATTCTGACAACCTTGCCCATGGCCGCAGCCTCCTCGTTCAGCCGCCACCGTTGCCTCTAGGCCATCGTCTCGTCCGACCACCTCAAGCCCCTCCAGCCTTCCCCGACTCCAGCACGACCTCCCCCTCATCCCCGCGAGCCTCCCCGACCCCTCAACCTCACCGGATTCGTCTCGTCTCGTCGAAAGCCACCACCATTCATGCCTCTCTGTCATCTTCGGCGCCGCTCGTCGCCACCGTTTCCAGGCCGCCCCGGTGCTGGCTAACCCCGAAACGGGTGCGGCATGCCCTAGCGCGCCCGCCGGTAGCCGCGCCGTGGCCGGAGTCGCCCGGAGTCGGCTGCCCCATTGCCGCTTCTCCCTCTCCTCCTCTGCTCTGTCCACGCGAGGAACAAGAGCGAGAGGAGGAAGAAGACGCGAGCGCTCACCCCCCCTGCCCGTGGGCCCTCCTTGACTCCCTGGCCCGCCTGTAAGTGACCCCCCTATCCCAACTCAGCTTAAGTGGACACGTATTTCTTAAAGTACGCTTTCGTTAACAGAAAGCGTATTTCTTTCCTCTTGTGTGCAAAGTATGCTTTCCCTTCTGGGAAACATATTTCCATTCTACTCCGATTGAAAATACACTTTCTTTTTCAGAAAACGTAAACGGCCCGAAGGCGCTTTCTGTTTTTCCTCCAGGGGCTTGTTCTTTGAAAAATATTCACATATAGGTCCCTGATCTTCAACACCTCACAACTTTTTGCTCGCAACTCCGATCGAGGTGAAACCAAAGCTCACTTCTTCGTATCGTCGAGCTCTTTCTGTTAGTTCCATTTTCACTACGGGGTCCCGCAGTGAAAATGACCAGTTTGCCCTTGCCCTTATCAGCCCCCTTCAAGAGAGAACCATCCAGCATTTCTTTCCGCGAGCTTCACTGCACTTCTTCCCGGTGTCTCCGTAACCCCTAGGCAAGCCACAACAGCCACTTACATGATAGTCATGCAGTAGCCTAGGTTTTCAACTTGAATATTTAATAAAAGTTTGCCGTTATCTGCCTGCTTGTTTGCTTCTAGTGTTGTCGTTTCGGTTATGCTCGTGCATTCTTGTCCACCTTCATGCTATGATGCATCGTGATAGCTTGTGCTAGTTTCTAGTATCATTTTCACATGTCATGCTTGTTGGTAGTAGTAATACATGCTGGTAGTTGTGATGTTCTTCGGATGCATGCTTAGTCTGCTATTCAGTACCGTTACTATGTTGGTTCCGTTGCATCTAGTTGGTCACATGCTTACTTGGTAGTGTTCTTGCTACATTCTCGCATGGTAGTTGTTCATTATGCTAGTATCAGGATGTGTTTATGGTAGAGTTATGCTTGTGTTAATCATGTTCGTCAGTGTGCCATGCTCATCTGGATAAATGATTCACTGTAATTATGTTTAAGGCTTATGTTGCATCCATATTTATGTTGGTATCATGCATTATTGTTGCATCATGTTATTTTCATATGACTCAGCTTATTGCATTCAAGTTTAACCGGACTTGATTAAACTTGAACAATTGTTGGCTGAGTCATGGTGCCACTGAATCGAGTTGACCAGTGCAACCACATTTACCTTTATGGGGGGTCTTGATTCAGTCCTTTGTTGTGCCTCTTGCCGGTGCCTCCAACAAGGGAAGGTTATGGACGTGCAGTACCCTGGCCCGATAAGCAGACATAACCTTGTGTGCCTGTTGTTGTTGTATGGATCCATGTCCCCGTTTGGGGCCGTTTTGCCACGACGGTGGCCGTTGATGCCTTTGGTAGGCACGGGGCCACCCATGACTTAGCCCTGAGAGGGAGTTGGTCGGAGTGGCCGGGAGAGTGTCATGGCAAGGGAAGGGTTTCGTCAGAATGCTGTTGGTCCACCCGAATGGGAGTGCGAGGCCATGGGTTCTGTGGTGTGGGTAAAGTGCGCTCTGCAGAGTGTGTGTTTAAATCTATCGATAGCCACGCCCGCGGATGTGGGCCCAGTTTGGAGTAGGTCACACTATGAGCCAACAATAATAATAACTTGATTAATAATAACCCCGGTTCGATGATGAGAAAGATGTTAGTGGTATGAAGGATACCGAATTGTTGGATATTTGTGAGTGAGAGAGGATCACTGTGGTATCGAGGATACCAATGTTGGTAAGTTGATGCATGTGTTGGTTATGAGGTAACCCGAGCAAGAGTAAGTTGGTGCATAATATGTTAAGCTGTTGCATGTAGTATCATCATGTTCATATGCTTATTCCATGCTAAAGTTGCATCATGTTCAGTTTGTGTATGCCATGTATCATGCTCATGATTGATTTAACCTACTAATGCCATGCTGATGTTTGCCTTGATTGCTTTTGGTTATTGTGAGCTTGCAAGTACATTAAATGTACTGACCTGACGTGTCATGCCATTTTGCAGGACGTGCCTGGACTGCTTGCTTGTTTGGTTTGGTTCCTGTGTTCGCGGGCTAGGATAAACATTCCAGCCAGAGTCCCTGTGGATTGGAGTCCATCATCACCATTCATTGTTCCGCTGGCAATAGTTCTTCCACTGCCAGTAGAGGCTCCGCTGCCTTGAGTTGTTGTGCTTCTCGCATAGAACAACTGTGGTTGGTGTAGTGTCGCCGTGTCGGTGTTATTCATTGTAATATCGGAGACCTTGTATTCATATTCGTGCTATAATAGAAAGCCAATTTGTACTATGTTAAGCAGTGTTGTATTCCAGAAGACTTCACCTCAATCTCTAGGCTGGAATACGGGTGCATTCCGGTTTCTCTGAGCCGGGGTGCCACAATTACTATCGCTCGTCGCGCAGAAGTAAAAATTTACTTCCTCTCTAGGCGTGGTACTACCGTGCCATCTCGGTGTAGTACTACCGCGGCTAGAGCAGATGTAAATTTTTACGTCCGCCTCATGGTGTGGTACTACCGTTGACATATGAACTACCCTGTTGTGACTACCCAATCTTATTTCTACTTGTTTCGTTTGTTTTGGCCCTGGTCTTTGCATTGACCCTTCTTGTTCTTCTTGTGTGTTTTGTGTTGTGTGTCATAGGTGGTGGCTCCAATGTCCGTCGCTCGAATCCCAGTCGTGACACGGGCTCTAAGTGGCTTCGCAATCAAGAAGCACCTGAGGGCTCCAATGCCCAACAACGCAATGTCAAGAAGACCGCCAACAAGTTCAAGGATCCAACTCTTGGCATGGACGAGATGCCTCAAGTTGAGTTCATCATTCGAAGGAGGATTAACCCCCATGTGAACCCTCGTGCGAATGTCAGAGGGAATGAGTTGTTCTGGACCAAGTAGAAGAATCTCATCTACATTGATGTGATCAAGTCCAAGCACAACATCTATGTTCCAATGCAGTGGATTGATCTGAATCATCTGAGGAAGGACCGGGCATACTTTGGTGAGGCATTGGACTTGGTGGAGCAGTGTGGCATTGAAGACTTCATCACATTCCACATGGACTTTGACCCAGAGATCCTGGCTCAGTTCTTTGCTTCCGTCCACTTCCACACTGATGAGGAGCGGACTATGACTTGGATGACCAATGGGAAGAGGATGTCTGCCAAGTGGAAGGAATTCATGGAGATGTTGCATGTTCATGATGAGGGGCTCAATTTTCCCGTTGGTGTCCGCCCTCACAGCAATCCAAAGTCCGCCAACAAGAACAAGATTCAACCGTTCCTTGTGGAGAAGAAGTTAGCCAATGGCACACAGTCTTGGGTACTCAAACCTTTCCTTGATGTCATGTACCAAATCTTCCGCAACACTCTCGTTCCGCGCGTTGGTGACAAGGATAAGGTGCATGCTTATCTCGTGGATATGATGCTTCTTTGTGAGGAGGCGCGTCGTCATGCTACCCAACCTCTGGAGATCTATCATATCATGTGGGTTGAGCTCCGGGTTGCGGTCTACAATCGCAAAGTTCCATGTATGGTCAATACCTGCACCTCTTGATCTCGAAGAATTGGGAGAAGCTCTATATGGAGGAAGATTTTTCTGATCCAAACTGGGTTCGCCACGAGCCTATCAAGCTGCGTCAGAAGAACAAGTGGGCCGATACCACTACCAGGACTGAGGCTGAGGCTGCTAAGATGAATGTTAATGATGATGAGGGTGAGGAGGAGGAGGCTGAGGACAGTCTGCGGGGTATGCTCCTCCATCTACTAAGCCCTCTTGGGCTATGAAGCTGAAGGAAAAGATGAAGACCATGTTCTGCATGCAGGCCAAGGGGCAGTACAAGACCCATGTGTCTTAGAAGGAGAGTCGCCAGCGCGACAAGAGGATCTTGAGGATGTTCGGCGAGATCGTGGAGAGCGGGTCAGAGAAGATCATCACTCTTGAGGCTGACTGGATGACCAAGCAGGGCTACCAATGGACCGAGTCAGAGGAGGAGTCCATTCACGCTGCCAAGACCGATGAGGAGATTGTTGGGTGATCTCTGCAGAGGATGCTACCACCTGTGTCATAGGTGTCCTCTCTGCCTTTTTGGTGTCTTGATGCCAAAGCGGGAGAGAGTGTAGGATTTGCGAGTCGTGTATCCTTGTTTTCATTTCGTTGGACCTTCTTTCGTGTTGCTTTGGTTTGTTGGTTTGCGTTTGGGTTCATGTGAGTTCCGGAGACTATCATATGGTGTAAGACATATGCACTCAAGCTTATCTTTTGCCTATTATGCTTAGTAGTTCGTGAGCTTATGCTATCTTGTGCCCTTTACTTTATGCTCATATCCACCCTAACCTTTCTGACGCGGACCCCCTCTCTGTTGCAAGGCATTTATATATTGTTGCTCACATTTGGTAATGGATGTGAGCTTATGCTATCGTGTGCCCTTTACATTTGATTTGGTGCCCTTTCCGACTAATAAACGTGTACGTGTTGATTCCACCCTACGACTCAAATCCACCCTAACCTTTTCGGTGGATTTGAGCCGTAGGGTGGAATCAACACGTACACGTTTATTCCTTTGCACCACCTTTCCTTTGCTTCTTTGGAGCACCGACCATTTATGCGTGTCTTTGCAAAATGAAGAACTCCAAGTGCTATTGTGTTGTGGCATGCAGTAGTACTGCTCAAGGGAGCGGTAGTACCGCAGTGGCCCACAATAGTACCGATCCTCAGGCGCGGTAGTGCCGTGGCCTCTATCCCAGCCTAGTGACACGCGCAGAAGTAGGGGCGGAAGTAATTTTTTACATCCGCGCCATACGCGGTAGTACCACTCCCTACATGTGGTAGTACCACTCCCTACATGTGGTAGTACCGTGTTAGATTTTTGCGCAGATCGAAACTCGGCGAAAGTAGCCACGGATGTAAATTTATCAGACCATGCCTTCCCAGCCTAGTCGAACCCTGCCTTGCGTTAGTACCGCAAGGACACACAATAGTACCACTCCGGTGGTGCTACCGCTCGTTGCTTTAACGCAATAGGGCCTCGTCTGGTCTCTCCCGCGGGAGCGGTAGTACCGCACCACCGAGCGGTAGTACCGCAAGTTGGTGCGGTAGTACCACATGTCGCGGGCTGAGTAAGTGGGTAACGGTTGGATCTTTCCTCTCACTATATAAGGGGGGGTCTTCTTCTCCAAGTCAACTACCTATTCCCTTCCTAAGCTCCATTGTTGCTCAAAGCTCCATTTTCACCCAATCTCTCTCCCTAGCCAATCAAACTTGTTGATTCTCTAGGGATTGGTTGAGAAGGCCCCGATCTACACTTCCACCAAGAGAAATTTAATTTCCCCCACTAATCCCTTGCAGATCTTGTTACTCTTGGGTGTTTGAGCACCCTAGATGGTTGAGGTCACCGCGGAGCCATATTCCATTGTGGTGAAGCTTCGTGGTGTCGTTGGGAGCCTCCAATTAAGTTGTGGAGATTTCCCCAACCTTGTTTGTAAAGGTTCAGTCGCCGCCTCCAAGGGAACCAATAGTGGAATCACGGCATCTCGCATTGTGTGAGGGCGTGAGGAGAATACAGTGGCCCTACTAGATTCTTGGGGAGCATTGTGCCTCCACACCGCTCCAACGAAGACGTACTTCCTCTCAAAGGGAAGGAACTTCGGTAACACATCCTCGTCTCCACCAACTCCACTCTTTGTTATCTCCCACCTTTACTTGTGCAAGCTTAAATTGTGTTGTATCCCTTGCTTGCTTGTGTGCTTGTTATTGTTGCATCATATAGGTTGCGCACCTAGTTGCATATCTAGACAACCTACTTTGATGCAAAGTTTAATTTGGTAAAGAAAAGCTAAAAATTGTTAGTTGCCTATTCACCCCCCCCCCTCTAGTCAACTATATCGGTCTTTTCAAACGTGTTGCTCACCATTCGGTACAGGCGAATACATTTTAGTGAACACCTGCAGAACGCGAAGGTCAAAGTCAGTCAATCTCCAATTCAGCTGCATATCGAAAGTAAAAGATAAAACACTCGACAAGTTACATCTCACCTCTCCTGGAAGGTGCTCAGTGTCGAATGGCAAGATCCGTTTCGCTCCACGTGGATTGTCCTTGTTTCCAGTAATGCTCCGAAGCCACTGTGCCACTTTCTCCTCTTTGACCTCCTTCAGGTGGGTCCGAGCGGTGTCGTCTGCACCTGAGTACAGCCACATGGGGTGGTCGCGAGCTTGCAAGGGTTGGATGCATCGACTGAGAAACACTTCCGACAAGTCCATGCATGTCACTCCGCCCCGGATCAGCTCAACGACTGCATCAACCAAGATGTACACCTCACCCTTCTCCTCCTCTGCTACAGTCAATGAACAAGGGGCGTGGAGTCTCTCCAGGGAGAAAGGGGGAAGACCAGTCGACGCACCCGGAGTCGGGTTGTCTTTGTAGTAAAACCAGGTCGACTGCCACCCTCTAACTGACTCAGGAAAAGTCATGGAAGGTAAAGAGTTCCTACCCCTCATTTGGACAGCCAAACCTCCACACATTTGGATCACGTGGGTTCTCTCATCAGTTGGATTGGCTTTCTTAACCGACTGAGATCGGCAGGCGAAGATATGTTTGAATAACCCCCAATGTGGGTGGCATCCCAGGAAGTTCTCACACATCAAAACAAAAGCAACAAGACACAATATGGTGTTCAAGGGAAAGTGATGGATTTGTGCACCGAAAAATTTCAAGAAACCGCGGAAGAATGGATGGGGAGTAAGAGAAAAACCTCTCTCCACGTGAGTGAGAACTAGAACTCGCTCCCGTCGCGCGACGCAGGCTCAATCTCCCCCTCTAACAACCTCCAAGATCCCAAGAGCTATCAGGCCGTCGGCGGTGAGCCCCTCGAGATCCTCCACTGTGACTATCGAGCGCAACCAGTCCCCCTGGATCCATCCAGGCGGCAGCGCAGCTTGGGAGGTCGAACCCTTCTTGCCCTTGCCCGTCTTCTTAGCGTGCTTCAATGTCTTCGTCTTGTCTTTCACCATCTCCGCGGTGGACGACAGGAACGAGCGGGGTGGTGCTGCACTACTGTGGGCGGAGCAGAGAGATGAGGAAGAAAGGGGGAAAGCGATGGACACTGTTGCACGCCTCGGCCACGTCACCCTTTATACCCGTGCACCCAAGTGACTGACCCGTGGGCCTGTGCGATCTCAGCGCATCCCACAACCGGCACCGGCCCGATACGTGGTGAAAAAGGCAGAGCGAAGATCGAGGAGTCCCTCCCTGTTTGTTCCGTTAACCGCGCCGCAGCCAACCCACGCTCTTCTCCAAAAAATTCGAATCACGTGAGATACGGGATTTGATGGAGCAATCGATCACATCAAGGGAACCACAAACCCAATCTTCTCAGTCCTACGCTGTTTATTTCACTCGGATATTCAAGAACCCAGAATCGACCGAGGCAACTAACGGAGGCTTTAACAACTTGCATGTTGCGTGGCCTCCAAGAAGGTGTCTCAGAGACATTGAGTCGGGTCGAAGTCAACTTCAATCCTTCTTCACTCGGTCCTTGATCCATTCGGGGGCTAATGACGATGACATGTACCTAGGGTAGGGTCGTGGACCTGACCAATATGCCCTACCCAAGGACACTACACAAGAGGCCAAGACCTACAAAGATAGAAAGAAGATACCGACTGGAATCATCATAGAGTGCAATCCACTCGACAGAAGATCCACTCAGATACCCCAATTCCACTCGACCGTCGTCATTCACTCGGAGTACTAGGATCCACTCGAAGGGCAGAAGACCTAGGGTCACTTTTAGATAGCAACGGTCGGTCATTCACTCCATCACCTTAAAGATCATTAAACGCAGGCGTTACCAGTAACGTTCGTGACATTATACTCTCATTGAACCCTTGTGTAACCGAGGGCTGCGAGGGGTCGGCGTACTCTATATAAGCCAACCCTCCCCTCTTGCACAAGGGTTCGCACCCCCTCTAACTCAACACTCCAATCAACAAAGCCTCCGAGGCACCAAGACGTAGGGCTGTTACCTCCTCCGAGAGGGGCCTAAACTCATAAAATCGAGTGTACAACCTCGCCGTAGCTAGACTCTGCCCTCTCCTACGTACCCCTATATCTACTGTCAGATCTGTTCCCATGACACCCGGTGGCCGGTGCCCAGTGCAGCAGCCTGCAATGCCCACTGCCCGATGGGTTGTAGCTATACCTGGCCATGGGCGGCCTAGCCCAGGCAACCCGACCCGACCCGAGAAGCCCAACCCAACCTTGCCCACGGGCTGGGTCTGGGCCTAGATTTTGAGCCCGATGGCCGGGCCGGGCTTGAGCATGTCATATTTGCAATTTAAGGAAGAGGCCCGACGAGCTTTTTGGTCTGATGGGCCGGGCTTGGGCTTGAATTTTAGGCCCGGCGATCGGGTCAGGCTCGGGCCAAAGTTTTCTGTGTCGGGTTTTGGTAGACCCGGCCCGACGGATGGCCATGTATCTATATCTGTATCTATACAACTATATAGTGTGCCAATAGATTCAAATATTAGTCGTTGGATATGCCCATCCAACGGTCAAGAGATGGCAAATTCGATCATGCATTATCATCCGTTGGACCCCCAACTCATAGGTTTCTGCCACGTGGCCTATTAATTGAACCCCTAACTCTACCATCTCATGCGTTCTATAAGTATCTATCCACATGCTTATCCGATACTCAAATAAAAAGAGTTTAGAACAATCTGGATTTAAGAGAGGTAAGAACCTAGTTGAATCTTGTCCTAGTGCCCTATAAGCTGGCGCTGGCAGCCTAGTCTGCACTTCGACACTTTGCCTATTCCTATTTGAGGTACTGCTACCCGTTCCCTAATTTTCGATTTAGTGTTTGCTAGTTGCTATCCGTTGCAGTATAATACATGTACATCCGTACTCCCTTCATTTCTTTTTAGTCTGCATATAAGATTTGATCAAAGTCAAACTTTAAATTTGACTAAGTTTATAGAAAAAATATCAAGATTCACAATATGAAATCAATATTGTTAAATGCATCATGAAATTAATTTTCATACCATATAGCTTTAATATCGTAGATGTTGATATTTTTTTCAACAAAGTTGGTCAAACTTTACCAAGTTTGACTTTGACCAAATCTTATATGCAGACTAAAAACAAACGAAGGGAGTACATGAACCTACCAGCACATACACATAAGGGCTCTTTTGATTCAAAGGAGTTTTGGAGGATTTGGACCCTTAGAAATTTTTCATGTAATGGTCGTTTGATTTGTACTCCCTCCATTTTATAATGTAGTGCGCCCATGTTTTTCGAAATTTAATTTTGACCATAAATTTAATCAACATGGGTAACTGCGGTGGGAGCATGATAGGTTCCTTTGAATTCGTATTCGAAAGATGTTTTCAAAGGTATAATTTTCAGTAAAATGATTTATGTATTATTGGTCTAATTTATGATCAAAATTGAATCTCGAAAAACATGGACACGCTACATTATGGAAATGGATGGAGTATGATTGAAATCCTTAGGAATTTTATGATATGGTTCATTTCTACTATATTTTGGAGGAAAAATATCCATCCACACAAACCTTACTGCAGGATTCCTTTTGTTTTTTCGGTGCTATCAAACACTTCCTCAAATCCTCAATAGTATAGGGCATGCCACCCTATTCCTGTATTTTGAGAATCCTACGAATCAAAGAGGCCCTAAGTTTGCACATAATCTGTTGAATATGAATTTATGATCGATAGAAAGTAAACTATTATTGCAAAAATATTGAAGAATGAAGAGGATCAGAAACATTCCTTCTCTTTTTTTTCCGAGACATGGCTATTATAAAGGGCGTTGCAGTTACCCGCCTTCCCGGGTCTTGGTGGGAGAGAGTGTCCTCCATCACACGAGGCACTCCCGCGGATGGTTGCCTGGTTGGCTCCCATCCGTCAGATCTGCGCACCCATCACCCATACGTTTTCCCTTGGGGGTCAATGACGGGTGGGTCGCGGGCGCGACTTGGCCAACCTTATGGTGGTGTTTTCGATCGCACCCGCGTGTGAAGTCTCTGGTGTTGCCCCCTGCGCGGTGGGCGCGACGGGTTGCCCTGTTAGCGTCCTTCGGCCCCGACCGAGGTGCTTCCGTCGTGCTAGTCGGGCACGCGCATGCGCGCAACTCGACGTGTGACCGTCCACCCAGACGATGGGTGGGACGAGTCGCAATGTCATCATCCTTCAGCCCTGGCCGGGGTTCTTCGCTCGTGCCAGTCGGGCCCGCGCATGCGCGCCGCCTCGACGTGTGATGGTCTGGTGGCATGCAAGTGCACAAGGAGAAGTACCAATTTCACAGTAAGTAAGTTTAGTGGATCCCAGATGAAGCGAAGGGAAGGCACCACTATCCCCACATCCATGTCTTCACTTACGCAACTACAATCACACCCGAATCGGAGTTTCAAAAAAATATTTCATTAAAGCCGGTTGCTAGGGGAAACAACTAAAAGAGGGAATTAAACTAAGTACTAAAATGAACGGAAAATAAATGCTAAACTAAACATAGAAAATAGACTGGGAGAAGTAATATGATGTTTTAGATGAGCATGTCGACGTCTAGAAACTATGTCAGCAGCTTTTGGGGTCGCACTAATTCTTGCGGACATCAGCTTACGAGAGCACAAGAGCGTCATTTCAGTGGGCGATGGCATGCAGGGATCCAAGGAAAGCCGGGGACAGTGTTCTTAGTCCTTCGGAACACATAGTGGCCCGACGATGGCACATCTCGGCGTAGTGTCTCCCGACCAACATTGGAGATGAAGGGGACCAGGGAGGTGGCAGTACATCGTGCGCACTGTGATCTACACTGGGGCACGTTATCGGGAGGTGGCAGGGCGTCGGCCATAACCGACAGGAAGGTAGGGGTGTGGCAGCGACCACAACCATTGGAGAAGTTGGAGGTGGGGTGGCAGATGGAGCCGGGGAAGAAGGTGGGGGCGGGATGGCGGCCGGATTCGAGGAAGAAGGTGGGAGTGAGGTGGTAGTCAGATCCGAGGGAGAGGGTGGGAGTGGGGCGGCGGCCGGGGCTGGGAGTGAAGGTGGGGAGGGGGCGCCGAAGGGAGTTGGTGAGAGGAGGTGGAAGTGGGAGGATGCACATGGAGGAGATAAGGCTCGTCGGTTGTCACCTTTCATTTTTTTTCTTAATAACAATACCAGTTCGAGGAACACACGGTAGGGGGCCTATATAGGGGTCGTCATTAACATAATATTATTTGTTATTAGTAACAGAATAGTATATATATTAAGATAAAAAATAAAAGTTACGTTTACAAAAATATATTTTTAGAATAACTTTGAAGATAAAAAATCTTTTGAGAAATAAGTAAATTTATCGATATTAATAAATGTTCAATGCGAGTTAAAATGTTTATAGCATATTTATAAAAAAATTGTGTATTTTAAAATATTTATCATATATGAATAAAATAATATTATTTTTACAATTTAAAAAATGATTATTTACAAAAATGTAAATATAAATAAAGAAAATTGCGAAAGAAAAACCGAAAGAAATCACAAGAGATTGAAAATATAGAAGAAATCGGCAAAAATTAAAATAAGAAAACTAAAATTAAAAAGAAAAGATAAAAAAACCTACTCTCTTCGATCCATATTACTTGTCTTCGGTTAGTCTAAATACGGATGTACTCCCTCCATAAACTAATATAAGAGCATTGAGATCACTATTTTAGTTATCTAAATGCTCTTATATTAGTTTACAGAGGGGGTACCTTATATATATCCGTATCAACACAAATCTAGGACAAGTAATATGGATTGGAAGGGGTGCTAAAAACAGGAAGAAAAGGAAAAATGAACAAATCTAGGTAAAAGTGCTGAAACGAGCCCTCCAAATGCAATTTTATTGGGCTAGAACTGTGCCTCCATGTAGGCATCTCGTATTTTGTACCGCGAGGGGTGCTAATGTGTCTTGCCTAGAGCCAGACGAGAGAAAGTCTCGCTGAAGGCGAGCTCGATATTGGACCGGCCATCGCGCCGCTGACCATAGGCCACAGGCCATATATTCGGTTTTTTAAATGTTTCTTTGTTTTTGCTTTTTACTTTATTTATATTTCCATATATTGTATATTACAAAACATATTTCACATCAAACATTTCAGAAAATTTTATTCACCTATTTTAAAAATGTTTAATGTCTATAGAAAAATATTGATGATGTATACAGAAAATAAAATGTGAAATGTGTATAGAAAAAAGTCTAGGCCATGTATTTAAAAGATGTTAATGGAAGCATTTGAAAAAAAAATGTTGAACTAGTGCTCAGAAAATGTTAAACTTGTATTTAAAAAGTATTAAGTTTGTACGGAAAAATTGTTGACCATGTATTAGAAAATGTTAAGCTTGTACTTGAAAATTGTTAAATTTGTATAAAAACATATTTACCATGTTTTCATAAAATGTTAAACTTGTCTTTGAAAATAATTAATCCAGCATATGAAAAAAAATTGAACAAGTATTTGATTTATTTTAATCAATCACATAAAAATGGATAAATATACATATAAAAATGTTTACCATGTATTAAAAAATATGGTTTTTATCTTGTCAATATAAATGCTAATCAAGCATATGAAAAAAAATGTTGAACATGTATTATAAAAATTGTTAATTAAGCATTTAAAGAATGTTAGATCTGTATATAAAAATGTTGAGCATGTATGGATAATATTAAAAAAAACTTGATCATGTACATAAAAATGTTAATCAAGCAATTGAACTTTTTGGAAAAGTATAAGAAAAAATTAATCAAGCATTTGAAAATGTTGAATGTGTACAGAAAAAAAATATTGAGCATGTATTGGAAAAATAATGATTTTTATCATGTATATAAAAATATTAACCAAACATTGATGAAAACGTTGAACAAGTATTTGAAAAATATTGATGAAGCATTTAGAAAAGGTTAAATGTGTATAGGAAACAATATTGACCATGTATTTAAAAAATGGTTAAAAAGTATTTGAAAAATATATTAGATATATACAAAAAAATGTGTAGGTAAACAATGAAAACCCGAGGGAAAACCAAGGACAAACAGATGAAAAAAGTAATAGAAAGAAACAAAATGGAAGCAAAAGGAAATAGAAAAAGCTATGGAAAACTGAGAAAGAAGCAAAGGAAAACAAAGAAAAAACACCCAGTAAAAACAGAGAAAGAAAAAAGAGAAAAACCGGAGAAAATCAAGAAAAAAAACAGAAAACAAAAGAACCCGGAAAGCATGTGTAAGCACGTCTAGTTTTGTTCAAGTTGATCTCGCCCTAGTAGTGTAACATGAATTCGACGACTACTTAGTGGCTAGCAGCATTGCCCTGTAATGAGGGGGTCCTAGGATTAAATCCTGCTTGGTACCTTTTTCTCTACTATATATTCCTTTAATTGCGCTTGTGCACCGGCCCATCATTGTAGACGTTCACGCGATAGTAGCTTCGGTCTCGCTTAATGCGAGTTATAGCTCCCGCTCACTGCAAGTGCTGTGCATCACTTGTAGTGAGTATTAATCGGGCTCGATTACAGGGCGGCTTTATTGGGCCAACCCGGCATTGCAGTGTTCTTTAGGCTGTGTTCCCACTGCTTTGCATGGTTTTTTCGTTTTCTAGTTCATCGTACTTCAGTTTTCTTTCTTGATTTTCTTCGGTTTTCACTTTTGTTCCAATATTTTCTTTGATTTACTCTCTTTGTTTTTTATTTATCCTTTTTGCTTTGGTTTTCTTCAGTTTCCATTTTTTCTTCCTTATTTTCTTTTCATTTTTTATTTTCTAAACACATGTCTAATTTTTTTCATACACGTTGTGTAGTTTTCATATGCATCAATAATATTTTTAATAGAAGTTGAATATTTATAAATGCAATATTTACATTTTTAAATATTTGTAGGGGTTCTAATATATGGTTTTATGTCTACATTTTTAATACACATTATATATTTCGTGCATCTAAAACATTTTTATAAAGGTTTAATTTTAAAACATATTATTATCATATTTTTGGAATATTTGTTTTGAATTTTTTTCAGTATGTGTTTAACTTTTCATACACACATTGAAACCTTTTTTTCTATGGTACAAGAAATTATTTTAAACAGTGTGAATGTTTTTATACATATTGTAAACGTGTTTCAAAATGTCGCTAACTTTTTGTTTGACACCCGTTAGCAATTTTTTAAATGTAAAGTACTTTTCTTGATGGTATGAATTATTTTTTGGACTAGCACATTTTTTACTTTGTATAAATCTTGAGAAAAATGCCACGTATAGTTTCTTGAAACACATACTTGTTATGAAACACATACATTTTTGAAATGTCACGTATATTTTTTTGAGCAAGATGTTTTAGCACTGCATTTACATTTTTAATGTGCGTTGAGCACTTTAAAAACTAAATGTTTTTATAATATATGCATTAATAATTTTAAAAATGTAAAGAAATGAGATAAGCAAAAAAACATGACACCAGTGCGATGTGCTTACCGGGCGTGCCGAATGTTGCAGGCGTTTCAAGTTTTTGGTCTCGCAATAAACAACACATATTCCCTGTTATTTGACACAACGGGCTTCAAATAGGGGAAGCCTGCTCCCTTGTTGGAGATGTTTGCTCATGGGCTCACATGAGACACGACATAAGGGCGTGTTCGGGAACACTTCCGCTTCTCAAATCCACAACTCCGGGTGTGGAGTGCGGCTGAACGATTCAATTCTTGGTTATGGGCGTGGGAAGCTGACTAAAAACATAGTGTAATATCTGAGGAGTTGCGGAGTTGAGAAATCGCAGCTCCTCCAAAACAGGGAAGTGTGAGTTGAGGGTATATTACCGGTCCCTGCCACCGTGAAGTAAGCCCCTCTTGTCCCGATTCGCTCGTTCTTTCTCCTCCACACCCCGCACAAGCTATTATTAAAACGTTCTATTTCATCCGGTTGATTTCTACGCCGCTTAAACCGTCACGAGCGCATGACATGCGTCCGGCCCCACATGCTTTCCCCTCGTCCTCTACGTTGACGCTCGCGGTGCTCGGGTGCTGCCGGCGCTGCTATGCAACATGCGTGTCATTGCAGAGAAGCACCGGTGATGCGATGCAATGGCGGCGGCGGCGGCTGCCGGTGCTGCGGGAGTGACGACGGTGCTGCAAAGCATCAATGATGGGTGGACTAGGGGTGGTGTGGCTGCAAAGTAGCATCCATGGCGGCACCGATGACAGAGATGGTGGACGACGTTGCTGCTGCAGAAGGTCACGCTATGTCTCGTCCCTGGGCGTACTTGGCGAAAGAGAAGGTGCTGTGACGACATGATGCGACGACTGGTAGTTGCCGCGGGGCGACCCGCAGCATGCTGGCTGCAAGCAGTGACGCATACGTTGTTGCTGCTTTTCATCTGAATTTTGGGCAATGTGTTGCGTTCTGAATAGTCCGCTTCTCCCCTGTCATTGCAAAGGAGCGAGAGGGGCTCGTGGGACAGGAGCGGTGACGAGAAGGAATCAGATGGTTGTAGTATATTGAATCGAAACTGATCTCACGGCTAGCCAGGCGGCTGATCTTTCCCAATGATCAGTCGGCTAATGCGTAGCAGCCACCATTATTTTTTGCTAAAATAGCTACAGCCGACCGAGCCTATGGGCCATCCCATCATTCCCACACTGCTTGGAATATCGGCCTGCTACAATGTCTATCTGATGGGCCACAGAAGGGCAACACAGCAAGAAGTTGTGTAGCCGAACAGATCGCTAGATCCCGTCTCTCTCGTGAGGAGCTGGCTATTAGAAGCTGGCTGCCGCGGGGCGACCCGCAGCATGCTGGCTGCAAGCAGTGACGCATACGTTGTTGCTGCTTTTCATCTGAATTTTGGGCAATGTGTTGCGTTCTGAATAGTCTGCTTCTCCCCTGTCATTGCAAAGGAGCGAGAGGGGATTGTGGGACAGGAGCGGTGACGAGAAGGAATCAGATGGTTGTAGTATATTGAATCGAAACTGATCTCACGGCTAGCCAGGCGGCTGATCTTTCCCAATGATCAGTCGGCTAATGCGTAGCAGCCACCATTATTTTTTGCTAAAATAGCTACAGCCGACCGAGCCTATGGGCCATCCCATCATTCCCACACTGCTTGGAATATCGGCCTGCTTCAATGTCTATCTGATGGGCCACAAAAGGGCAACACAGCAAGAAGTTGTGTAGCCGAACAGATCGCTAGATCCCGTCTCTCTCGTGAGGAGCTGGCTATCAGAAGCTGGCGGTGGAGTTCAGGATTTTGCGGGGAGCTCCTAGTCGGCGATGCAGGCGCCGATTAGGAGACGCGACACTCGCTACAGCGCGAGGTGGGCTAGCCCATGAAGGGGCACTGCACTAAAATGGACCTAAAGAGCGCGAAAACTATCCAAAAATAGTGTAACCACGGTGAGTTGAACTCACTACCTACACATCCTACAGGTGTTCTGCTAACCACTAAGACGAGCGGAAGGAAGTGACTAAGCTCAGCGCTAAAGCATTAAAACCTATTATAGCCGCTCTTACATGCTTTTCTTTAAATAAAATTAAAAGTTCACAGATTTCAGAAAAGGTTCATTAACATGCTAAAAAACTTTCCCCTATTCAAGAAAAGTTCAATGATGTTGAAAAAAGTTCATCAATTTTAAAAAATAGTTCACCAACAAATAAAAAACATGTTCATCAAAATCTTGAAAAAAGTTCACCAATTTCAAAAAAGTTCACCAAACTGAAAAATGTTCATAAACTTCGAAAACAATTCATTGAATTTAAAAAAAGTTCATGGAATTTGAAAATAGTTCACTGATTTTGCAAAAAGTTCATGGAATCTGAAAAAAAATCATCAAATTAAAAAAAATCATCGACTTTGAAAAAGTTGATCAAAATTCAAAAAAAAATAATAATTCAAAAACAGTTAATCATTTGTAAAAAAGTTCATCGCATTTGAAAAAAATTAATAGAATTTGAAAAAAGTTCATCAATTTTGAAGAAATTTCACCAAATTTGAAAAATAGTTCATCGAGTTGTAAAAGTTCATTGAATATGAAAAATAAAAACATACAGGGAGAAACAAAAAAAAAAGCAAAACAGAAATCAGAAAAACGGAAGAAAACCGGGTAAAAGAAAATCCCCGGAACCCAGCCTAGAAAACCAGAGAAAAAGAGCCAAACTGGGGCTCCCGCGCACTCATGTATAGATAAAGATGCTGAAAAAGAAGAGACCAAACAGATGTCGACCGATTTTCAAGATGGTTAGTATGGTTCGCGCTGAAAGAAGGGTTGAGATATCGAATCCCGCGGAGCACTCCTTTTTTTGTTTTTTCGAAAAACAAATGGGCCGGCCCAGCTTACGCCGCTGCAGGCGCCGGTTAAGCGCCTGCAGCGCCGAATAGGACTTGCCGATTTTGCGGCCACGGAGGAGTACCGAACTGTTGTTGAATATGGGCTATCATCATTCCTGAATGACAGCTAATCACAAAACGAACTAGGCGTGCCTAGCAGAAATAATCGAAGTTGCTAAAAAAAAGAGCAGAAATAGTCGAAGAGTACAAAAATCACGTTGGCAGCCGGCAAGACCGGTCTCTGATGAGTCGTGAGGCATCGCATTGCTCACTTTGCTCAAACAGCCCACGAGATAGGAAAACCGGACAACATCAGCGAACAAAAGTGAGCTGTCTCCAGGCTCCAATACATAGACACACAGGTAACTTGGCACCTAGTCCAACGTTTTCTATAAGTCCTAAAACTGAGCCGATCAAGGCCCTATTGTATGATCGATCATTTTTTTTTTTTGAGGATTTTATGATCGATCTTTTGATGCATGCGAGGTGAGATGAGATTATTCTAAGGTTCGGTTGGTGCTCCGTAGTGCCACACGTGCGAGTGGGAGAGCACGTCCATTTGGACATGTTCAAGATGGGGACTTGGGGAATCGCGATACTGTACACAAACAAAGCGAAGTTGATGATTCTAGATAAGATCGCCTGAAAGCGACCATGGATCTGATCAGCTGTTAGTCGAAAATTAAAGAATGTCTAGGCCAATTATATACATGCCCACAGGGCCAGATGAAGATGAGATGCATTCTTCCAAGATACAAACATGGATCGATCAAGAAAAAGAAGCGTCATTAAATTACCGGTGCCTAAACCCTAACGGCCTGCAAGTCCAACAACGAAATCCATCGACGAGGGCGGTCGATCCATAGACGCACGTATCAAAGAACAGCAAAGTGCAGGCCAGCAGCACAGCAACAAGAACAACAACAGACGGAAAATAGCATCATTACTACATTAGGTTTAGGTTCAACAAAGAGGGCTAATATCTATCCATCCACAGATCCAGAAGACAATTAAGCTACACAATCAGACAGTTCTTTTTACCACTGGCACACGTACAACGAGAGGCATTATTTAGCGATAGTATAGCTGCATAGGCTCAAACTAACCATCTCGTGGTACGCACGCGCGCAGCCATGCTCGCTCGCTAGGAGTCGCCGCCGTTGCCGGTGTCCTCGTTTCCTCCTCCTCCCCCGCCGCCGCCGCCGGAAGTCGTTGGCGTCCCGCCGCCGCCGGTCCAGTCGGCGATGATGGTCTTGATGATGCTGCCTCTCTTGGGGTTCCGGTTCCCGTCGGGCTTCGGCCTCAGGCCCTGGCCGCCATCCTGCCCATCCATGGCGTCGCGCGCGTGCAAGGAAGCCCCGGCCGGCCGGCCCAGAGAAACGTCGGCGAGTGGACGAGTGTGGTGGGTGCGCGCGTGCGAGCTGGAGTGGGAGCTATGCGCCTATGAGCAAGTGGTCGGCTTTATAGCGCTAAACACAGTAGCATTGTTAATTGTTAGGACAATCTTCTGATTTGGCGCTCCGTGCATGAAGTATTCTTGCATCCAGACCGGCGACTAATCCACGACGATGACGCCTTGGGATGGGAGTGGGTGGTTCAGTGTGATTCCTGTACAATGCAGGGTCTATCGGGAGGTAGTACTAGTGTACTAGCTTAACTTTGAAGCAATGCGTGTGTGATCGGATAAACAGAGGCAAATTGATGGTGTGCATCATCTGGGGGTATTTTATGTTATAAGCTAAAAAATAGGGTTCTCTAAAAAAATCACGGAGAGGAAAACTGAAGCACTCCACTCCCTCGTTCTCCTTGTCGGCATGTGCGTCATCGCGTGTGACGTGGTCCTGCTACGTCACAGCCACATACTGTTACTACAGGGTCTACGAATTCTCGCGTACATACGAGGCGTATAACATTTGTGCCTTCCAAGTATTGAAGTTTTATGTTTCAGAAAGAGAGTGTACATGTTTCAGAAGAGAGTATGAAGGAGTTGAAGAAAGTACGTGGAGCAGAGTCATACACGGTGCGAGTCTGTGACGTGATTGTTTGTGCATTAACTCTGCAATTAGTGTGTGACTTCCGTGATCTGCTTCCCCATGGTCGCATCATCTTTTCCTTTCGATCGATATAGCAGTCAGAATGATCCTAATCTGGCGGCTTAGCTACCAAAAAAAATTATCTGGAACCGCTACCTACCGTTTCTTAGTCGCCACTCCTTTCTTGTCACTGTCGACTGTCGTACGTAGGTCTCGCTGGTTGTGACATCTGCACGTGGCCATGAACGACTTTCTTGTCACGGGCGCCGGCTCTAGCGGATATTGTGCCCGCAGAGCGACCGCCACGCACATTTTCTGGATTGAAGGTGGCGAGGACATGATTTTTATCTATGGCCAGTTCGTTCGCCACCCTTGTTTTCTGTGGAGCAGATAAAATCAGGCTCGTCCAATGGACACGTGCGAGCTGAGAGATTGTAGAGGATAAGAACGTGCTGCACTGCGTCCGATTGGATGGTGAAGTGAAGGATGCGCATTGCACTTGCCAGCTGTGTTAGGTTGTCGTGAAGAGATAAAATAAGCACAAAGAGATTAAGGGTGCATCATCGACGTCGACGATGACAATAGATTCACGTTATGTGAAGGCTTTCTTAGCTCTGAAGGCGTCGGGCTACCTTCCAAAAGAGGAATCAAAAGCGTGAGATCTCGGGCCTACAAACAATGGCGACGAGCAGAAGAGGCGGGACAAATGAATTCCTCTGGATCGCGACGCTAGCTACAAAGCAATCAAACTAGATCCATGGTGGATCGCTTCGGTCGAGTCCAGTGTATCCGACCCGGAAATGGCGGTCTTTGTTTCTCTGTCTTGAATTCGGCTCAGTCCGTCAGTCGCACGCGAATCTTTGAAACGAACGACTGAGCTAGCGATGAAAACCACGAGTGAAGCACATGAACCTCGACTCCAAAGGGAAAAGATGACCAACATGAACTTGGATATTTGGTCGTGGCGTTCGTTGGCCGTGAAGGTGGGAATTAACCGTGATGCCGCACAGCCACACGCACACTGTGCAAACAGCATATGCTCTACATACATGACACTACTGTCAGCACGCATCTACATCAAAATGATCAAATGAATTCCTCTAGATTCCCCCATCCCCCGCGTCTCTTCCTAGGGTGGCTTGGGCGAAAACCCTAACAACCACCATCCCCCCCCCCCCCCCCCCCCACACACACACACACACTCGTCGTCATCGACGCACACCCGTTGACGGCCAGCGGCGGCGGGATTTGGTGTTCGGTGGGCCGGCAGCACGGGCCGTGGTGCTGCTCGCCACTGGCTCTGGTGCTGGTGAGACGGCACACAACGGAGTTCACAATTTTTTTTTTAAACGGAGGCAAAAAATTTGCCTCATCCATTAATTAAGTAGAAGAGAGTTGCCCAGTTAATTAGTGGAAAACCGAGCAAAAATCAATACATCAAGGGCCAAGCCCACACTCGTCGATAACATGCCGAAATACAACAAGCCGGCCGTCCACCACTGCAGGAAAGAAGAATCTGTGACTACTATGAGAGGAGCAGTCACGGGACTCTCCGGCAGAAATGAACGACATGCACACCACATGACCTGCGCCCAAATGCATAAACATGCCAAAGGCCAACATCGAAGGCAACCTCGTCGCCCACACGACACGAAGCCGGATCCCCGACATCCACCGCTCCACCGTGTCCTGCGATCAACCAACTCCACCTTCCGGGGCCGCCACCCCGACATACCACCGCTCGCTCTCGAGCCACGACGCCGCACAACCAAGCCACCCGCAACCTTCACAATGGAATGGAGGTACACGACTAGAGCTCGCGAGAGGAGTAGGGTGCGGCGTGTGGCTCCTCCTGGAGGCGACGCTGCCGTTCAAGGCGGTGGCGCTGCGAGGCCATGGCGGCATGGTGGTGGTCAGCCAGGAGTTGTTGCGCTTGCAGCGGCCGAGCATGCTGGTTCATGGCGCCTTGTGGTGCCTCCTCCAGGATTCATGGTCGGAGGTGTTCGAGGCGGCGGCACGGGCCGGATGGGCCAGATCTAGGCCGCAGGGCCGCGGCACGGGCATTTGCCAGGAGTTGGCCAGATGGTTGCGGTGTGCGGGTCCGGTGAACCTTGATCGTGCATGGAGGAAGCTCGGTGGAGTTCTCAACCGTGGGGATGCTGGTGTTTTGGATGTGTGCTCCTGCTTGCGCGGGTCCTGGATGGGCCTCGACATCTCCGTTATGCTGGCGAAGTGTTGCGGCGATGGCGAAGTGGTCAACTTGGATGGTGTGCCCCAATCCGGTGGGAAGGGATGAAGGTGTGTGCTGGTTTGGAAGGAATTCATGCACGTACTCGGTCGGTGCTGCCGGTGACGACACCCGTGGGTGTCGATCCCCTCCTTGGAGGCGTTGCCAAGGTGTGTTGGCATCTCCATCGCTCCACCTCAGGATTGGTAGTTGTCTTGGGGCGAAAGCATAGGTTCAGAGTTGAATCGGCGCAATTGCAACGTCTTTAACGTAACTACTATATTGGAAGCATCGTGCTTGAAGACATGGCCTTGAAGTTCTATGTTGCGCTACTTCCGATGTTCGCCATTGTTCAAAGTGATCGTCAGTGGCGCAATGTATGTCATCGCCGGTGAGTCCAAAATGATGGCTTTTGTGGATCAACCAAGTTTCGCCATCTACTTGTCACCTCCTTTTAGGCATCAAGGGTGGAGCGTGCATCGACGAGGGAAGTTCAGTCAGAGTTAGTGTTGTCTTCGGAGGTGACCGACGTTGGTCAAGATGCGGCGATGTTGCTCAATCTTGGACATGCTTTTTTTTTTTGCTTTGTAGTTGTGTTGTTGGTGTGCCTGTCTTTGGACTACACCTAGTGTGGAGTTTGCGCTAATCTTGTTGTACGCAACAAGTTGTAGATATCTTGTGTTTGAAATTCCGTTTTCTATAAAAGTATGGTCGCGTGCTCTAAAAAAATTCTTTGGATTCTAATCCCGCTAAATCCAAACTATTTCTTCCCTGCAAAAATAATATAATCCAAATTATTTCTTATTTTCCACATGCAAATATGGGCCACCTCAGTAATTATCATCATTCTCTAATAAATGTTAATGATCAATTGCAGTGACACTCGGCGGGAAAGCACAACATGACACGGAAACCATGACTGTTAAGAGGCACCGGATGAAGATGTCGTCTTTCTTTTATACTAGGTAATAGCCCATGCGTTGCTACAAGAACATATATATTCTGGTGGTTTAACACTAACAGTGTGCATCAGATTGGCATTATTTATTTACCGTTGTATCATTCTTCTTATTGTTCTTATTGTATCCGCCTCTCAAATTCAAGCTCACCACCTCTAATAATGGTGTATCTACCTCGTGATTGCCCCTTCCACCCGATGCTCATATTCTTTGGATTTCAAACACATAATTATGCACTTGACATTTAATTTCACATATGTTTTCATCAACAGCAGAAACTTCTTGGCAAACAACTACATAAGGGCTAAAATAAACATTGCAGTACACAAGTTGAATCGCAGTCTAAAAGGCATAGCAATCTTGACTAACTCCTGAAAGGGCACTCCACTCAACAAGGCCGTAATGGGGTGAATATCGGTAACCACAAACTACCATGAGTTCTGTAATATCTGGCACATGCGGACTAAGAGCCTGTTTGGATTGTGACTATCTTTGCCATATATTGTCACATGATTTTTGCCACACTTGTCTTAGTTGAGTTGTTCAAATTGTTAGCCACACTTTGGCTTGTCTAAGGGGATCTTGTCACATTTTTTATGTCTATGACATGTGGGGCTCACTGCTCATAAAAAAAATCCTTGTCTTAGGTGTGGCTAGAATCAAACACCTACCTAATTTGGTCAAATATGCCTAAGGTTAGGTGTGGCAAGGTGTGGGCAAGGGTCAATAGGCGAGGCATCTCACGGCGCGGCGAGACATGCCGACCAAACACGCACTATATGCCCATCCGCACGGGTGTACCCGGTACATGCGAACCAAACAACCCAACGACAAATGAACGACATGAACACGAAGCCCAGCACACATCCGGTGGCCACCCGCAGGGGGCGTACTGGGCACATGCTGACCAAACAGGCAGCATGCAGGGCGAGGCCAACTGCCGCTAGACGAGGGTGGACAAAGGGGAGACGGAGGAGGACATGGTGCGAGCTTGGTAATAGGGATGATGTGGTGAAGGCTAGTAGATAGTACTCCCTCCGTCCGAAAATATTTGTCACCAAAACGAATAAAAGGGGATGTATCTAGATGTATTTTAGTTCTAAATACATATTTTTCGTTCATTTTGATGACAAGTATTTTCGGACGGAGGTAGTACAACGAAAGAGGGAGAATCTGATTACCATGTGAAGATTGCTCACGGTTGAAGATGCTCCGGTCACCCCTGTCACGTACACAATTAGGATGTTTAACATAGCAAGATTCCTGGGCTCCTAGGATAGTTACATACATGATCGGCGGTGTGAATACAAAACGGATCACCTAGAAATGAGTGTCGTAGTACCATGCTCACGTGATACCATGTGCAATCATGCATTTTGGGCACCTAATCCGTTTTCTGTAAGTCCTAACTCTGAACTGTCTAACTCATATAGTATGATCGATGCATGTGAGGTGAGGTTATTGTAATGTTCATCGGAGCTTCGTGCGAAGCTCATGTGGAGCACGTGTGGGAGGGCACGCCAATTTTTGACATGCTCGAGATGTGGATTGGGGAGTCAGGATAATGTAGGCAGAAAAAGCGAAGCTGACGATCCTAGATAAGGTCGCCTGATCATTTGTCCGTCGAGAAAATTAATGAATGCCTAGCGTCAATTATCACTTGCCCACAGGGCCGGATGAACAATTGATTTAGGTGTATTTTTACTTACACTAGACAAACATGGATCAAGAGAAAGGAGCGCCACGAAATTGGCGATGCCTAAACCCTATTGGCTTAGAAGTCGAACACCGAATCCATCGACGAGGGCGGCCGGTCCATAGTCCATACGGAAGAAGAGCAAGAGCAGGTCAGCAGCACAAGCAGCAGCAAGCAAGAAGAGCGGACAGAAAATAAGCCATAGATCAGATCCAAATCCAAGCATTTCTTAGATGGCCGGCGCGGGCGACCACCATGAGTGCTTAATCAAGATCCACACAACACAATTAAGCTACACAGATAACCAGGCCCGAACACACGCCCGTTCTTTCTACAACCGCCACACGCACAACGAGACGCATTATTCAGCAGTCCAGTATAGCTAGCTGCGTAGGCTCAAACTGACCATCTCGTCGGACGCGCGCGCGCAGCCATGCTCGATCGCTACGAGCCGCCGCCGTTGCCGGTGTCGTCGTTTCCTCCCCCGCCGCCGCTGCCGCCGCTGCCGGAGGTCGCGGGGGTGCCGCCGCCGCCGGCACCGGTCAAGTCGGCGATGATCGTCTTGATGATGCTGCCCCGCTTGGGGTTCCGGTTCCCGTCGGGCTTCCTCCTCTGGCCCTGGCCGTCCATGGCGTCGCGCGCGTGCAAGCAAGCCCCGGCAGGCCGGCCCAGAGAAGCGTAGGCGAGTGGACGAGTGTGGTGGGTGCGTGCGCGTGAGCTAGAGTGGGAGGCCGCGGCCACGGGGAGGTGGCTTTGTAGCGGTGAATGACGTTTGTTAATACTTTTCCGGTCTCATAATATAAGAGCGTTTTCGACACTAATGTAGTATAAAAAAGTTCTTATATTATGGAACCGAGTGAGTAATTGTTAGGGCAACAATGCTACACCTACGGGTTTTTACAGGAGTTTACAAGATTGATTTTATGTGGCAGTTTTTAATTGGATGTTAGTAGTTGGGAAGGAGGCCCATCTCCATAAAAATCAGGGGATAGCATTTTTGTTGTTAGGGATTTTTTTTTTGGGTTCGATCTCACGACATGAGTTATTCTTGGCAATGCAGGGGGTTTACTTGGAAGTACTAGCTTAAAACTCTAGCAGACCTCGCATTCGATGCATACCCGCATAATTCTGGCGATTATACGAGTTTGGTCCATTTTTCTGGCTAGACCAAAGCCCGCATCGGTGTCCGGCCGTAAATATTTTTGCTGCAGCCCGCAAACACAACCCTCGAGCCAGTATAACTGCGGGTTTGCGGGGCAGATGCGGGTTGAAACCCTATCCCCAGCAGCCGCGTTCCCCTCCAATTCCCTACCGCGCCGCTCAATTTGTCGCCGACGACGAGCCTTCGACCGCCATGGATGACTCGGGGGATGAGGCGGAGCGCCGCCACCGCGCCAGCTCTGACGGCGCGCGCAAGCGGGGGACGCGTCGGTGGATCAACCAAGGTGCCCGGCGGCCGTCGGCATTCAACCGCCGCGAGCTCGAGGACTTCGATCTCGAGCTCGCCCGTCGCCGCTGCGCCTCCTCCGGCAACTGGTCCGCGGGGAGATCTGTGACACCCCAAAATTTTAACCTTGTTTTATAAATTAAAATCTTGTCAGGAAACTTAAACTTTTGTTTTCTGAATTTTCTTTTGATTTTAGAACCTTTCTTCCCTTTATTTTTATGGAGTTTTTACCTCAAGTGAAAAACTTCTCAATTTTATTGAACTCTTTTACCCTCTCAAATAAAACAATTCTTTTATCAGTAGGATTATTTATATAATTATTTTCCCCTGAGCTTTATTTCTCTAATTTGGTTTTTCATAAGTTTAGGGTTCCATTTGCACTGCAATCCTTTTATAAATTCATTCAAAAATTCCACCAAAAATTGGAGATGTCATGTGATGTTTTTAAAACACTTTTATGCAAAAATATATTTCATTCCTTGGATATTTTGAGTTCTACATCAAGTTTTCAAATCTGGTCCAGTGGGCAGTTTTGCACTATAACCTATTTAAATATTTCTTTAAAACTTCTACCAAAATTTTGGGATGTCAACAGGAGTATATCAATTAACCTTTTGCAAAAACCCAGTGACGTCCTTTGAAAGATTTGAGTGAACCATCCTCATCTTCATTCTGGTCCAACTTGATGAATTGTACTACAGCTATATTTTGACTTGCTCCTGTTGCTGTGATTTCTTTTCCTACTTGTAGCCCTCCCTGCTAAAACCTTAAGTCCAAGAGGTTGGACTCATTGGAGCAATTCTAGTTCTTGCAATCATGCCCTGTTCTTTCTGTCCAAATCTGAAGATTTGCAAAACTTGCACTAGCAAGTTTCTTCTTTTGCCCAAATGACCTTACCACTCTCTTTTGCACCCAAAGAGACACTAGCCTGGAGAATTTGGCCACTCCAAGAAATGCCTAGGTGCCCCTGACATTATGACAAACATCTTATGGGCATGATCAATTTTGACATGATCTTTGTTTTGCACTGAGACCTTGCACCTCTGGGAAAACTAACCTGTCCACTAAGCCTCTACTCCCTCCTATCCAGTTTATAGGGCTTATCTCAAAATTTTAGTTTTCCCATTTTATAAGGCTCAATTTGGTTGTTTCCCATCACATGTTCAGATTCCAAGGTGCATTAAATCATTGCATGTAAGTATTAAGAGAAAATTGACCAATGCATGTAATTTATGCATGCATGCATTGCAATTAATGCATTGGTAAACATACTTTTTTGAGAAAAAGAAGAGCATTAATTAGGGTGCTTTTGCAAACTCCAAAAGGTATTCCACCACTCACCATCTACCTTGGTTGGTGAGATTTTTGAATTGAGCCTTATAAACCAGAAAGGAGGGAGTAGATGACTTTAACCTAGGTCTGTTAAACCCCAACCTCACCCGAGACCTCTAGCATGCCCTGGCATTTTGTCGAGCACGTCCCGTGCGTGCCCTGGGCGCGAGGAGAGCACGCGTTTTGCACGTGCCGCGCCCGAGCCACCGCGTCGCGCCCCTGGTTTTGCCCACACTGCAGAGCCGCGCCACACACTCTCCCTCTCACCAGAACACGCCAAGCAGCCCCTTGCCACGTCTCCGGCAAGCCAGGAGCTAGCCGCCACGGCCGCCCGACAGCCCCTGCACTGGTCGGCGCCGCCCGAGCCGCTAGCGCTCGCCACCTACCCTCTAGAGCAGTCCAAGCCTATCCCCTCGCTCGTCTGCAAGCGCTCGTCGCCGCCACGTCCTCCTGCAGCAACAGAGAGGCGGTTCACTGGCGATCCTATCCGCGGTCGCCGCGAACCGACATGGCCACGCTATATAAGAGGCCCCCGAGCACATCCCGTTCCCCAGGCAGCCTCAAAACACTCCCCTAGTTCCCCTGTGGCAGCCAATCGACTCGGGGAGGTCTTCTTCCCCATCTTCGGCAACCGCAGCCGCCGCCACTGTCCCGGCCATTCCGGCACCACCAGGGCCTCCGCCTCTCCACTCACTGCACCAACAACATCCTGCAGCACCCACGAGTCCATCCCCATGCCAGATTTTGGTCAGGAACCGCCGGAGTCAAAAGCCCACTCTGCCCGACGACCACCGTCCGTTGCGGAGCTCGCCGCCGGCAGCTCCGTCCACCCCAGAGACCAAAGTGACCACCGGAGTGACCACCTCAACCCCCTGAGCCCGCGGATGGCCTCGGTTTCCCGAACGGTGCCGCTGTTCGCCGGCGAACATCACCGGAGTCCCACCACCTCTCGGGCAGAGGAAGAGGAGGGAGGAGAGAATAGTCAAACCTGACCAGTGGGCCAGGCGGGCCCACTGTCAGTGACCCACCACACCGGTCCACGTGGGTTAAGTGAAGGCGTAAAGGGCAAAGTACGTATTCGATGTATACCTATTCAAAGCGTTTTCTTTTTTCTGTTTTATTTTTAAAAAACAGATTTTGACCACAACTTTGATTGTCCATAACTTTTTAAATATAACTCCAAATGAATTGATTCTTTTTCCTACCTCTCTCAAATTTAATCTAGTTTATTTTAAGATTTATTTGAAAAAAATTCAAACAACTTTTATGTGCTGTTTTGAAATTGTGTGTTTCAAATTTATTTAAAATAGGACTTTGGAGAGAGAGAAGCAAACTTTCAAAAGTTTTGGAGAGCACCTCACCCCTCCACAACTTGAAGGCAAGCATTCTGAACCCTGGCATAATATTTTTGTGTGTTAGTTGGCACGCTTATAACACAGCCCTAATACGGAGAACGCGTTATTTTATGTGGAGACGCGATCATTTACTTGAATTGCATATTTGTAATTTTCTTGCTGTTGGAAATGAATATACTTGTGATGGTAATCATCCTCACGTGCTTTGCATGCATGCCGGGAAAGAATCCGGGAAAGCCTCTGCCTTGGGTAGGCGTGAGCTTGTCGCCGGTCTCCGTCGGGACGGTTATGTCCGGTATGGCATAGTAGGGTATAATGAGTGGTGATTCTGTTGGTTGAAATATTTTTGTTACACATATCATGCAGGAAATACTTAAACCTCCTGAGTCGACCATAGATCGAGTCTTGTTCCGGTAACCCCCACACTTGTTTCGTACTACCACTTGTCCCTGCCATAGGTAGGGTATGGTTCAGTAAGTTGTCAACCCCTTTCCAGCACACACCGTATAGAGAGGCCATGGTGGAAGATACAGGTTGTAGCTGGTAGGCAGGTGTTACACCCCCGATTCAATCGTACACTAATCATGCACGCAAACGTGTACGATCAAGATCAGGGACTCACGGGAAGATATCACAACACAACTCTAAAACATAAATAAGTCATACCAGCATCATATTACAAGCCAGGGGCCTCGAGGGCTCGAATACAAGTGCTTGATCATAGACGAGTCAGCGGAAGCAACAATATCTGAGTACAGACATAAGTTAAACAAGTTGCCATAAGATGGCTAGCACAAACTGGGATACACATCGAAAGAGGCGCAGGCCTCCTGCCTGGGATCCTCCTAACTACTCCTGGTCGTCGTCAGCGGCCTGCACGTAGTAGTAGGCACCTCCACTGTAGTAAGAGTCATCGTCGACGGTGGTGTCTGGCTCCTAGGCTCCAACATCTGGTTGCGGCAACCAGGTAGAAGGGAAAGGGGGAAAAGGGGGAGAAAAGCAACCATGAGTACTCATCCAAAGTACTCGCAAGCAAGGAGCTACACTACATATGCATGGGTATATGTGTAAAGGGCCATATCGGTGGACTGAACTGCAAAATGCCAGAATAAGAGGGGGATAGCTAATCCTGTCGAAGACTACGCTTCTGGCGGCCTCCGCCTTGCAGCATGTAGAAGAGAGTAGATTGAAGTCCTCCAAGTAGCAACGCATAGCATAATCCTACCCGGCGATCCTCTCCTCGTCGCCCTGTTAGAGAGCGATCACCGGGTTGTATCTGGCACTTGGAAAGGTGTGTTTTATTAAGTATCCGGTTCTAGTTGTCATAAGGTCAAGGTACAACTCCAAGTCGTCCTGTTACCGAAGATCACGGCTATTCGAATAGATTAACTTCCCTGCAGGGGTGCACCACATAACCCAACACGCTCGATCCCATTTGGCCGGACATACTTTTCTGGGTCATGCCCGGCCTCGGAAGATCAACACGTCGCAACCCCACCTAGGCACAACAGAGAGGTCAGCCCGCCGGTCTAAATCATATGCGCGCAGGGGTCTGGGCCCATTGCCCATTGCACACCTGCATGTTGCGATGGCGGCCGGAAGCAGACCTAGCAACCTCCATTACAAAGGAAGTCACGTTACGCGGTCCAATCCGGCGCGCGCCGCTCCCTCGCTGACGTCAAGAAGGCTTTGGCTGATACCACGACGTCGAGTGCCCATAACTGTTCCCGCGTAGTTGGTTAGTGCGTATAGGCCAGTAGCCAGACTCAGATCAAATACCAAGATCTCGTTAAGCGTGTTAAGTATCCGCGAACGCCGAACAGGGCCAGGCCCACCTGTCTCCTAGGTGGTCTCAACCTGCCCTGTCGCTCCGCCACAAAGTAACAGTCGGGGGCCGTCGGGAACCCAGGCCCACCTCTACCAGGATGGAGCCACCTGTCCTTTCACCCCCCTCATCAGAATCACTTGCGGGTACTCATCGAGCTGACCCGACTTTAGTCACCATCTGTATAGTATGTATGTATGTATAGTATATACCCGTGATCACCTCCCGAGTGATCACGGCCCAATAGTATAGCAAGGCAGACTGACAAGAATGTAGGGCCAATGATGATAAACTAGCATCCTATACTAAGTATTTAGGATTGCAGGTAAGGTATCAACAGATGTAGCAACAATGTCAGGCTATGCATCAGAATAGGATTAACGGAAAGCAGTAACATGCTACACTACTCTAATGCAAGCAGTATAGAGGAGAATAGGCGATATCTGGTAATCAAGGGGGGGGGCTTGCCTGGTTGCTCTGGCAAGAGAGAGGGGTCGTCAACTCCGTAGTCGAACTGGGCAGCAGCATCATCGGTCTCGTAGTCTACCGGAGAAAAGAGGGGAGAAGAAACAATAAATATAATGCAAACAAACGCATGACGATGCATGACATGACAAAGCGTGGTGCTAGGTGTGCCCTAACGCGGTAGTAGGTGATACCGGCGAAAGGGGGAAACATCCGGGAAAGTATCCCCGGTGTCTCGCGTTTTCGGACAAATGAATCAAAGGGGAAAAGTTGCGAGTTTTCTATGCTAAGGATGTGTGGCGGACGAACAGACTGCGTATCCGGAATCGTCTCATCGTTCTGAGCAACTTTCATGTACAAAGTTTTTCCATCCGAGCTACGGTTTATTTTATATTAATTTTATAAGATTTAATCATTTTTAGAATTTATTTAATTATTTTAATACAACATTATCCAGAACAGTGTTTGCTGACATCATCATGACATCAGCAGTCAACAGAGGTGTTGACTTGGTGGCTGACGTGTGGGTCCCGCATGTCATAGGTTGTTCACTAATTATCAGCTAACATTTTAATTAGCAAGTTTATTAGATTTAGTTAGTTAACTAAACTAAGTTAATTAATTATTCTAATTAATTAATTAATTGTTATTATTTTTATTATCATATTTTTTTTAACGTTTTAGAGGGGGCGGCCCCACATGTCATTGGCCCTAGGGGCCATAGCGGGTTTGGGCGGCGGTTAACGGGGTGGGCGCTGGGCGCCGGGTTATCGGGCGGAGCCCGACTGGGCACCCGAGCGAGCGTGGGGGCGCCTGGACACGCGCGCGGCCGTGGTCGCCGGCAGACGAGCGCACTGAGGCGGGCGCGGCAACCGGTGTCCGCAGCAATAGTGAGCCGCAGCCGTGCAACAACAAGCAGTAGCAGGAGAAGCGGGGGAACGCAGCCACGGCCGCCTGAGTGAGGAGGACGGAGCGCGCTCGGCGCGGCAGTGTGTGCGTTGAACGGCACGGGGAGACAGAGAGAGGGAGGCCCGGGGCCTCACCAGCGTTGATGGGGAGAGGGAGCGGCGAGGCACGACGTGGTCCGACAAGGAGGAGGATGGGGACGAGTAGGCGACGGAGAGGAAGACGGGGAGGCAGTCCGGCGATGGTGTCCAGCGAGGTGGCAATCCGGGTGGCACTGGCATCAGGGTCGTGGCGGCAGTCCTCAAGCGCGGGCGCGCTCGCTGGGGCATGGCCACAGCTTGGCCAGGGGGACGGGGAAGAGCAGGCGCCGGTCAGCAGCGGCGCGAGGGCGGAGGTCGCGCCGGCTGGCGGTGACGTCCAGCGGTCTCCTTCTCTCGATCCCGATCCAATCGGGGGAGAGGGGAGAGATATTTCGGGGGGGTGTGGGGTGTGGGCTAGGTCACGTAGTGGGGCCGACCAGCTGGGTGCCCAGTTGGGCCAAACAGCCCAGGGGGAGGGAGTTTGCCTTTTGTTTTTATTTTGGTTTTTGTTTACAGTTTTGTCTTTTCCTTTTATTTAATTTTCTTTTATATTTTATTAAATTTTAGCTTTTATAGAATACAAAAGTTGTACCTAAAAGAGCACTATTAATTATGCCACTACCACAATTAGCTCCGCAACTAAAACAAAATAGTTTAATATTTTATCAATTTGAAAAGGGTAGTTAGTTAAATGTTTTGCTGCTGTTTTAAATATTTTAGTCCACTTAAACCTTTTATAAAATTGTGGTTTCACCACAATAATTACCTATGCATTATTTGGTAACACCCCAACATTTTAGTTTTAATATTTGAAAATATTTTATCGAGCTTGATATTGAATTTGAATTCGAACCAGTTTCGAACTACGCGAGATTAGCAACAGTAATCGAGGTGACGTGGCATCATTAACGTGGGATTACTGTTACCTAAATATCTGGGCGTCACAATTCTCCTCCACTACAAGAAATCTCGTCCCGAGATTTAGGAGCGGTTATAAGGGGGAAGGGATCTGGTTACGAAATTCTAACGATTCTTCTCAGTCATAGTTGCTCTTCTCGAAGAGGTCGATCCATTACATTGATGTCTTTAGTCCTCAGCTTCAGGTCATTAAGATGAAGTCAGCATCCTTTCTTCGGAAACTCCATCGTACTTATGAAAGAATAAAGGGGGAGCATTTTCGGGAGAATGGACCTCGGCAAGGTTGACTATTTGGTAGATAACATCGGGGAGGGAGGCGGAAAGTAACTCTCGAATTGAAACCTCCGGAAATATCGAGAGCAAAGTAAGGAGGTATTATGGGAAGTTTCAAGCGAGTAGGCAATCGTTCGATGCCTGAAACAAAGTGTGAAATGGGTTCAAGCAACGGGAATAAGTATTGCGTATGATACCAGAATTGATGATCTCTCAGAAGGTGGCTCGTGAATTACATACGAAGCCAAGCGAGGGGAATAACCATTAGAAACAGGGTTGTACAGGAGAGTCAGGTTTCGATCCTGTGGAACTGTGGGTTATGGGCCCACCATGTGGTTGAAAGCAGGAAGGGGGCCGACATCTTGCACGGTCACGATAGTAAGGCGTGTCAGAGGGTAGCCTGTCAGTTATGTCGGCAACAACATCGATACCAAGGGCGAGGTACGAAGAGAACCATTTTCCTGCTCGTTGAACAAGGCGGGCCAATAGGCAAGGTTCTCGTCCATCGATGGCTACCGAAATGTCATCAACAATAGTAACAGGGTCTTGCTGAAAGAATTGTACACCGAGGTATATACATAAGTAGGAGAATATTACTTCTTAGATCATATAGATCACAAGAAAGGATAAACCAAACAATGGAATGGAAAATGTGTTTAAACACATATATCAGGGGTATACCCTTCCCAAGGACAAGCAGAGCATGATATCCTTGGCAGGATATAATGTAGAAAACTCTTTAGGTAGGGGAGAGAAATTTCATGACATTACCCATACAACGGTGTTTGGATAATTGAGCAAGAAACATTTAGCATTGGGCTTCAAAGGTTCTTAAGGATGTTCGAAGTACCATAGTCATGCTTCGGGATAGCCTGGACATGGTTGTCAAGTAAAGGTAAGACTTTGGATACACAAAGGATCCATCAGGAACAACTCATAGAATAAGTCTTACAATTTCCTCATGGAAGAATGGCTAACCTTGCTAAAAGGAAACTATAACAATAGGTCCTCCGGCCAGGGGTGCTAGGCATGATATCACCTTACCGGGTCATATAAGGACCAATGTTATAACTCTTGAAAATATGTTCCACCCATCATATCTGACCGAGATTCAGATATGACTATTATTAGGATACCTCAGACTTAGGATGCCTGAGAAAAGAGGTGCAACACAATTTAGACGACATGACATTGCAGATTCTCGAGAAATGAACTGTGGAAGCGAGTTCCGAAACGAGAGTTCATCAATAAACCAAGGAGAGAGTGAGGAGTTAGTTGATAGACTCAGCGACAATTCATCAAGAATTCCAACAAGATGGATTTCCACAACTATGTGAACAAGGAGATAACATTAGCCAGATCAAATGACTTAATGATGTATGCTGGAGGAAAACATACACAATTAAACATTGACTGGAAGGTGCACCCGAAATATGGGCTGGGTTGCACGGCCAACATTGGAATGGTGATTCAATAGTCAATAGTCTAAGAATGAACGGCCGACCATTAACTTCAAAGTAATAGGGTTGCTAGAAGGGCGGAATCCAAACAGCACCGCTCACTTGTTGGTACCCTGGTTGGAATCAACACGAGGACCCAAGAAAGAATGGTGATGGTGAGAAGTATCACCATACCAAGAATTCTTAAGAGGTGGTGAAATTCCCACGACATTCTTGACATAAAAGCTGGTAATATTCCAAGGTAAAGAAGAACAATGCTGGGTAGCAAGGAACTCAAGGTATAACACAAAACACGAACAAGTTTGTGTTGGAGGGAAGGTAGTAAAGTGGTTGATGATAACACAAATCATCGAGGCAAGGATGGTATTTATCATCATGAATCCGATTGATATCCTAGAAGAGCTCATCAGGTTGATGATGATCATGACACATTTGTTGAGAGGTTACACGAAGATGTAATTGATCGACGATGACATCAAGTCAAACGAATGATGAAGCGAAAGGTTATTGGAACCACGGTTAGGACACAAACTCCAAAGCAAGCTTGTTGTCCAAAGCGAAATGATATGATGAGGAAAGATCGACGTAAGCTTAGCTCATCGTCAAAAATTATGCTCTGGGAAGAGGACCAGGTAGCACAGTTAAAATCGCCACGACAAGGATATAGCCAAACAGGCTAGGAATGACGTGATTGAGTTCAAACTCGTAAGTAATGAAGGTTACCAAGAGTTGCTTAATCGCGATGCGGACTCGGGTCAGTTATCGGTGTCTTTGAGTGTTAAATAATTCAGAGCCCGTGAAAAATTGGAATCAATGAGAATGTAGCACTTGATGAACCACTCATAAGAAGTTATGCAGTTCCGTGATAATCTTGAGATACCAGGGGGGTAATACTCGAGGACAAATCAAAGTAGAGGTTGGACTGGGGTATTACTCTACAGAAGACAAGTGCTTAAACTTGCACGAGAAATGGTATTTAAAGGAGAACATGGTCGAAAACCTCGATCATAAATGATCGAACCACGGATATAGGATGAACTTATAACAAGGGGGTAACTATTTTTACGAGCAGCTTCCAAGATAAGTTATACATCGTGTCCATGGGCATGAACGCAAGGTTCAAGGTCGACTCCCACTTCTTTAATGTATAACCTCCCATTCACTTCTCGCTTTGATAAAGGCATTAGTGTTGAAAGTTTTACCTGGTGTAATACCAGATGAGTATGACTCGTGAAAACTTTCGAGTTCACACATATTAAGGAAGGCATAGATTCAACCCGTCAGGGTATCATGGAAACATATACCACAAGCTTCAATAGTAAATAACACAAGCTCGATAGTAGAGCATGGTTGACAAAAACAGAGGATACAATTTACCTAAGGCATTATGTATTAGGGAAAGAACTTCTCGAGGTTTTTGTATACGAAGGACACTGTCGGATGATATTTCAACAAAGGATCCGACGGTCCTTAGTGAAACTGATGTGAGTATCGGCACACAACCAGAGGAAGAAACAATGCGAAGGCATTGGATTATAGAAGCAACTGACTAATTGAAAGCTCACATATAAAGGAATTATGGTTACCAAATCAAAGGATGAGAAGCAAACGCTCTGATTAAGGATGGATGAGTTGAGTAAGCTTAGGGGTAAAATTGACAACAATTTGATAGGTCGAGATCAAGCTCATGTTTAAAGTGACGTCTGAGTCGGAAAGATAATTTAAAAGGATTAACTGATGATTGCGTGCATTCGCACTCATGTTGAATCACTAGGATCAAAATGACGGTGCCTAAGGATACTAACGAATATTGCCAGACATATGGAAAGCATCCACAATGCAAGCAGACAAGTATTGCAGAGCAATAAGCTACTAAGGATTTTTGGAGGATCGAATAGTATTTCGAAGACCATTGTGGAACACATGAACAACGGTGAAAGAACGGATACTCGGTAAGTGTGAGGAATTATCCATAGGGGGTATTCATGTGGCAAAGATCTGCAATGCAATGGCTCAAAAGATTCTTAAAAGTCGAAGAACAATTCGATGCATCTTGTAATAACAAGAGCAGCTAGGGATGAATGTAAGAATGGCAAGGGTAATATGTTATCCATAAGGATTTATCGGTGGTAGGGAATTGCCAAAGAAGTGGGCACAAAGTCTCGAGAGAACTTCAGCGAGTATCTTCGGAATCTTCTGGTGTAGCAAACGATCATCGGGAGTGAGGGGCTCTCCGGGAGATAGTATTTTCGAGAACCTAAAGTTAGTTTTGTTTTTAGCAAAATCATTTAACCCGAATAGAAGAGAGATAAGAGTCCCAGAGTAAAGGTCGAGGAATAAAAGATCCTAATACCACCAAATGGCAACGTGGGCCCATAAGGCACACAGCCATGTTAGTAAAAGTTTTTGCAATGTCTAGACTCGACTTCGGCCAAGGAGTTGGAAAGGGGGATTCCTACAGGCAGTCGGCTCTGATACCAACTTGTTACGCCCCCGATTCAATCGTACACTAATCATGCACGCAAACGTGTACGATCAAGATCAGGGACTCATGGGAAGATATCACAACACAACTCTAAAACATAAATAAGTCATACCAGCATCATATTACAAGCCAGGGGCCTCGAGGGCTCGAATACAAGTGCTCGATCATAGACGAGTCAGCGGAAGCAACAATATCTGAGTACAGACATAAGTTAAACAAGTTGCCATAAGATGGCTAGCACAAACTGGGATACACATCGAAAGAGGCGCAGGCCTCCTGCCTGGGATCCTCCTAACTACTCCTGGTCGTCGTCAGCGGCCTGCACATAGTAGTAGGCACCTCCACTGTAGTAAGAGTCATCGTCGACGGTGGCGTCTGGCTCCTGGGCTCCAACGTCTGGTTGCGGCAACCAGGTAGAAGGGAAAGGGGGAAAAGGGGGAGAAAAGCAACCGTGAGTACTCATCCAAAGTACTCGCAAGCAAGGAGCTACACTACATATGCATGGGTATATGTGTAAAGGGCCATATCGGTGGACTGAACTACAGAATGCCAGAATAAGAGGGGGATAGCTAATCCTGTCGAAGACTACGCTTCTGGCGGCCTCCGCCTTGCAACATGTAGAAGAGAGTAAATTGAAGTCCTCCAAGTAGCAACGCATAGCATAATCCTACCCGGCGATCCTCTCCTCGTCGCCCTGTTAGAGAGCGATCACCGGGTTGTATCTGGCACTTGGAAGGGTGTGTTTTATTAAGTATCCGGTTCTAGTTGTCATAAGGTCAAGGTACAACTCCAAGTCGTCCTGTTACCGAAGATCACGGCTATTCGAATAGATTAACTTCCCTGCAGGGGTGCACCACATAACCCAACACGCTCGATCCCATTTGGCCGGACACACTTTTCTGGGTCATGCCCGGCCTCGGAAGATCAACACGTCGCAACCCCACCTAGGCACAACAGAGAGGTCAGCCCGCCGGTCTAAATCCTATGCGCGCAGGGGTCTGGGCCCATTGCCCATTGCACACCTGCATGTTGCGATGGCGGCCGGAAGCAGACTTAGCAACCTCCATTACAAAGGAAGTCACGTTACGCGGTCCAATCCGGCGCGCGCCGCTCCGTCGCTGACGTCAAGAAGGCTTCGGCTGATACCACGACGTCGAGTGCCCATAACTGTTCCCGCGTAGTTGGTTAGTGCGTATAGGCCAGTAGCCAGACTCAGATCAAATACCAAGATCTCGTTAAGCGTGTTAAGTATCCGCGAACGCCGAACAGGGTCAGGCCCACCTGTCTCCTAGGTGGTCTCAACCTGCCCTGTCGCTCCGCCACAAAGTAACAGTCGGGGGCCGTCGGGAACCCAGGCCCACCTCTACCAGGATGGAGCCACCTGTCCTTTCACCCCCCTCATCAGAATCACTTGCGGGTACTCATCGAGCTGACCCGACTTTAGTCACCATCTGTATAGTATGTATGTATGTATAGTATATACCCGTGATCACCTCCCGAGTGATCACGACCCAATAGTATAGCAAGGCAGACTGACAAGAATGTAGGGCCAATGATGATAAACTAGCATCCTATACTAAGTATTTAGGATTGCAGGTAAGGTATCAACAGATGTAGCAACAATGTTAGGCTATGCATCAGAATAGGATTAACGGAAAGCAGTAACATGCTATACTACTCTAATGCAAGCAGTATAGAGGAGAATAGGCGATATCTGGTGACCAAGGGGGGGCTTGCCTGGTTGCTCTGGCAAGAGAGAGGGGTCGTCAACTCCGTAGTCGAACTGGGCAGCAGCATCATCGGTCTCGTAGTCTACCGGAGAAAAAAGAGGAGAAGAAACAATAAATAGAATGCAAACAAATGCATGATGATGCATGACATGACAAAGCGTGGTGCTAGGTGTGCCCTAACGCGGTAGTAGGTGATACCGGCAAAAGGGGGAAACATCCGGGAAAGTATCCCCGGTGTCTCGCGTTTTCGGACAAATGAATCAGAGGGGAAAAATTGCGAGTTTTCTATGCTAGGGATGTGTGGCGGACGAACAGGCTGCGTATCCAGAATCGTCTCATCGTTCTGAGCAACTTTCATGTACAAAGTTTTTCCATCCGAGCTACGGTTTATTTTATATTAATTTTAAAAGATTTAATCATTTTTAGAATTTATTTAATTATTTTAATACAACATTATCCAGAACAGTGTTTGCTGACATCATCATGACATCAGCATAACGTCAGCAGTCAACAGAGGTGTTGACTTGGTGGCTGACGTGTGGGTCCCGCATGTCATAGGTTGTTCACTAATTATCAGCTAACATTTTAATTAGCAGGTTGATTAGATTTAGTTAGTTAACTAAACTAAGTTAATTAAGTTAATTAATTATCCTAATTAATTAATTAATTGTTATTATTTTTATTATCATATTTTTTTAACGTTTTAGAGGGGGCGGCCCCACATGTCATTGGCCCTATGGGCCATAGCGGGTTTGGGCGGCGGTTAACGGGGCGGGCGCTGGGCGCCGGGTTACCGGCGGAGCCCGACTGGGCACCCGAGCGAGCATGGGGGCGCCTGGACACGCGCGCGGCCGTGGTCGCCGGCAGACGAGCGCAGCGAGGCGGGCGCGGCAACCAGTGTCCGCAGCAATAGTGAGCCGCAGCCGTGCAACAGCAAGCAGTAGCGGGAGAAGCGGGGGAACACAGCCACGGCCGCCTGAGTGAGGAGTCCTGAGCGCGCTCGGCGCGACAGTGTGTGCGTTGAACGGCACGGGGAGACAGAGAGAGGGAGGCCCGGGGCCTCACCAGCGTTGATGGGGAGAGGGAGCGGCGAGGCACGACGTGGTCCGACGAGGAGGAGGATGAGGACGAGTAGGCGACGGAGAGGACGACGGGGAGGCAGTCCGGCGATGGTGTCCGGCGAGGTGGCAATCCGGGTGGCGCTAGCGTCAGGGTCGTGGCGGCAGTCCTCAAGCGCGGGCGCGCTCGCTGGGGCATGGCCACAGCTTGGCCAGGGGGACGGGGAACAGCAGGCGCCGGTCAGCAGCGGCGCGAGGGTGGAGGTCGCGCCGGCTGGCTGCGGCCTTCGGGCGGTGACGTCCAGCGGTCTCCTGCTCTCGATCCCGATCCAATCGGGGGAGAGGGGAGAGATATTTCGGGGGGGTGTGGGTGTGGGCTAGGTCACGTAGTGGGGGTGAGGGGGTATAGCCCAAGGGGTGGGCCGACCAGTTGGGTGCGCAGTTGGGCCAAACAGCCCAGGGGGAGGGAGTTTGCCTTTTGTTTTTATTTTTGTTTTTGTTTACAGTTTTGTCTTTTCCTTTTATTTAATTTTCTTTTCTATTTTATTAAATTTTAGCTTTTATAGAATACAAAAGTTGTACCTAAAAGAGCACTAATAATTATGCCACTACCACAATTAGCTCCGCAACTAAAACAAAATAGTTTAATATTTTATCAATTTGAAAAGGGTAGTTAGTTAAATGTTTTGCTGCTGTTTTAAATATTTTAGTGCACTTAAACCTTTTATAAAATTGTGGTTTCACCACAATAATTACCTATGCATTATTTGGTAACACCCCAACATTTTAGTTTTAATATTTGAAAATATTTTATCGAGCTTGATATTGAATTTGAATTCGAACCGGTTTTGAACTATGCGAGATTAGCAACAGTAATCGAGGTGACGTGGCATCATTAATGTGGGACTACTGTTACCTAAATATCCGAGCATCACAGCAGGCCACCTGGTCTGGGGGCATGGGTGTTTCCGGTTGGGACCGAGAGGGGAGGCCACCCCTTAGAGCGCTCGATATAAATTTGATCCCATGCTACGCGAGGTTGTAGCCTCCCCACTTAGAGTTTTGCTTGACAAGTGTCATGAGTGATTCCAGACACCTGTAAGTTAAGCTGGTGTGTGCAGGTCAGGTGTGTTTTCAATTAAAAACTATAGACGGAATTAGTCTCGATGGACTAAAGGAATCCGTTACTCGTGGGTAAAGAGTACACCCTCTGCAGAGATTAAACCTATTCGAATAGCCGTGTCCATGGTTAAGGACTACAGTCTGGATGGGTCAAGTGTTGATCTTAGTGTCAGTCTTCGGAGGAGAAAACTGCTAAACCAGAACATGGATCGTGACTTGTGACTTTTGATGATTATGATTATTATTATTATGGACTAACCCCTTTATATTATTTGAAGTATTGAGTATCCCTAGGACGGTTTTACCTCCTGGATATTCACTATGATTGCTTACTTTATAAGCCCTTTATGTGGTGCCGCTCAGATGCCCGACTGTGGCATGCTGTTATTTATTTACTTTATAAGCCCTTTATGTGGTGTCGCTCAGACGCCCGACTGTGGCATGCTGTTATCTATTTACTTTATAAGCCCTTTATGTGGTGTCGTTCAGACGCCCGACTGTGGCATGTTGTTATTTATTTACTTTATAAGCTCTTTATGTGGTGTCGCTCAGACGCCCGACTGCGGCATGCTGTTATTTATTTTCTTTATAAGCCCTTTATGTGGTGTCGCTCAGACGCCCGACTGAGGCACGCTCGTTATTTACTATCCTTTCGAGGCGTCGCTTCAGACACCCGACCGGTGCATTTTATTACTACTCTGCTATTACATATTCATGTTGCATATAAATAACCTGCTTGCATGCATCATGGATTCTATTTTATGACTGATGTTGTGATCATAGAGTATTTTAGAGTATGATTTGATATATTATACCCGTGCTCATAATGTTTGCGAGTACATTCAAAGTACTCACTGGCTTGTCCCTGGCTATTATCTTGGCCAGATTTCTTGCGCGAAGAGGAGCGACCATGATGACAGCCCCGGAACCTACGCAATGGTGATAGCAGCCTCGCGAAGATAGGAGTTAACCTGGTCAGCTGTTCCTGTGGGAGATGGAGTCCCATAGACGCTGATGATCCACAAACCGCTTCCGCCTTCAACCACTAGAAACCTTTTGTTGTACTCACAGACCAGAATGGTCTTGTACTGCATATTTTGTACTTTGCTTGGAATTTCTATATCAAGTTGGTGCCTCATCAGCTAACAGTAATCCTGGGGCTGATGATCACAAGGGCCATTTTCTGGAAATTAATACCCAGAAAACCGGTCGCGACAAACTTGGTATCAGAGCCAGGCTGACCATTGGCTAATCCTATCTTAGCCAGGTCGAAAAACCTAGGTAAGCCAAACCACCAAACCCTAACCTAAACCTAGCCAAGCTTCTTGTGCAAGATAGCCACACCGTGACCCCAACACTTTTGGTAGTCGGTGCCCAACCTATCAACCTAGCCTGTCGATCACGCGCTAGTGACCGACCCCTATAATGCCTCATTCGCAAGCGTGCGAAGGAAGACTCCGTCCCCCTTTTCTATAAAAAGGACACACTAGCTTCAACCCAGCTCAGCCTCTACCCCAAACCGAGCCATAATGCCTGGCCCCGTCGTGCACAACGAGACCACGGCAACCAACCTTGGAGGTTTTGTGACCATACTCGCAAACCTCATCCGTCGTGCCTATGCGTTAGAAGAGCCCCCAGAATATGTTGTGTACCTACGACCCATGAACGGTGAGAGCCGTCAATTCTGGGCCACTATGCACATCTACGGTAGGGGTCTGTCGCCAGAACGCCCCTACAGGTTCACCGGAAGGACAACTTCCTTCAAGCCACAAGCCATCCAGCTAGCTGCTCGAGAGGCTATAGTTCAACTCTGACAGTTGTCGCCCAGAGTTAACTGTCGCTCGTTCTACTACTACCCTAGGCGTGAAGGGTATGGTAGACCACCCCAAGTTGCCAATGGAGATCACGAGACGGATCTTGCATTGTTGCACCTAGTGCGCTATGTAGGTGCACTAGAGGCACTGTTCGATCAAATCACCATTGATCTGATCGCAGCTCGTGGAGAGCTGGTTCACCGAGCCCCGGCAAGCAAGGAAGACGAGCCCGACGCCGACAACCCAGTCGTGCTGTTCGGACACCCGATCGATACCCTGAGGTCAGCCCCAGCCATCAAGCAAGGTGCTTTGATGACCCCAGAAGTGCTTAGTCGCCTTTTGGGAACACACTCCAACGGAATTGTGGCCAACAATCCCCGTGATGGTCATCATCGCTACCCCGACCCTGCAGCCCCTCAACCACCTCCAGCTAATCCCGACGGTGAGACCCGTGGAGAAGCCTTGACATCCACAAGGCACACCCGTTTGGATGTAAACGAGGTAGACTAAGTCACCCGAGTAGTGTCGAGTCTCAGTGTATCCTCGCTTTGTAATCGTGTGACCTTGTAAATAAACGCAGCCTGTTGTTGTGCCTCTGTTTTAATAGTAACCTTGCATAGTTGTGTCAGCCTACAGTTGCATTTTTATTCCAGGCACAACTCCAACCCCGACGACACCCACAGTAACACGTCCCTTTTGTGAGATATGTGTACCTGTGGCTTTGACCCCGACCCTTGGAGCTAAACTGGCAAATTTATTACCTTTCACCACGGTAAATAACCAGCTCGGATGCTATATAAGAAGGCCACCTCGTGACCTTACCAAGCACCCCTCACCTCGTGCACCACCCTCACAACCATTTCCTGCCATGCCAAGCACTAGTATTTATCTGAGAACCCCAGATGCAACCCCGGGTAGTTTTGTCAAAATATTGTGGGACTTTACCTGCAGTACCATGGGTTCTACCCAGCCACCCCAGTACGAGCTGTTCAAATCGAGAATCACCCCATCCACCTCGAAATATTGGGTAGTAGTACATATCCCTCCCGTAAATCTGAACCAAGACCCAACAGAGGTCTCCTTCGTGGGGAAATCTATGCCGACCCCACATATGGCCATAGGAGCGGCTGCACACGAAGCACTTGTTCGCCTTCGATTCGCGGTACCCTATGCCAGTGAAAGAGGATATTATTACTTTCCGAGCCGTGCAGCACCCGGAGAAGTAACATCTTTTCCCGGTGGACGGATTGAGAGAGACCCAGTACTGGCCAACCTGGTCCAGTACGTCATCGCTCAAGAATGTTTGACCCAGCGAGTAATGGGTTATCTCCAGCGTCTCACGGATTTAAATCCTCAGATCGCCATCGGCAGACCACTGAGGCCCGACCAGGAGAGACACATTCATCGGCTGGTCAATCCGCTTTCCCCGATAGAAGAGGAGTGCATCCCAGTACCAGAGACATTTTCTCGGGACCCCGTCCAGTTACCGTTTGCATTATAGACGTCGATGCTGTGTTTATTCTTGCAACATTTATTTATGAGTTGTAACATATGCGTGGTACCTCGAGTTTGCGCGGCGAGTAAATTATTTAGTTTCTATTAATATGAGTAGTTCTGTTGCGGTTTGACTCTAATATAATACTATTGTTCTCTCGCGAAAAATCCTGGAGTGAGATTTCTTTTCCCTGAGTTGTTGCATCGTATATCTTCTCACGGCGTGGATTATTTTATTTTACACAGCACCACGGCAGCAGACTCACAACCGCTCGAACACATATACTGCTTGCAAAAACACATAACCGTGGAGTATTTGTTTTTCAAAACAGCTCTTAGCAAATCTCGAGGACGAGATTTTTTCTTAAGGGGGGTAGTGTTGTGACACCCCAAAATTTTAACCTTGTTTTACAAATTAAAATCTTGCCAGGAAACTTAAACTTTTGTTTTCTGGATTTTCTTTTGATTTCAGAACCTTTCTTCCCTTTATTTTTATGGAGTTTTTACCTCAAGTGAAAAACTTCCCAATTTTATTGGACTCTTTTACCCTCTCAAATAAAACAATTCTTTTATCAGTAGGATTATTTATATAATTATTTTTCCCTGAGCTTTATTTCTCTAATTTGGTTTTTCATAAGTTTAGGGTTCCATTTGCACTGCAACCCTTTTATAAATTCATTCAAAAATTCCACCAAAAATTGGAGATGTCATGTGATGTTTTTAAAACACTTTTATGCAAAAAATATATTTCATTCCTTGGATATTTTGAGTTCTACACCAAGTTTTCAAATCTGGTCCAGTGGGCAGTTTTGCACTACAACCTATTTAAATATTTCTTTAAAACTTCTACCAAAATTTTGGGATGTCAACAGGAGTATATTAATTAACTTTTTTGCAAAAACCCAGTGATGTCCTTTGAAAGATTTGAGTGAACCATCCTCATCTTCATTCTGGTCCAACTTGATGAATTGTATTACAGCTATATTTTGACTTGCTCCTGTTGCTGTGATTTCTTTTCCTACCTGTATCCCTCCCTGCTAAAACCTTAAGTCCAAGAGGTTGGACTCATTGGAGCAATTCTAGTTCTTGCAATCATGCCCTGTTCTTTCTGTCCAAATCTGAAGATTTGCATCTTTTGCCCAAATGACCTTACCACTCTCTTTTGCACCCAAAGAGACACTAGCCTGGAGAATTTGGCCACTCCAAGAAATGCCTAGGTGCCCCTGACATTATGACAAACACCTTATGGGCATGATCAATTTTGACATGATCTTTGTTTTGCACTGAGACCTTGCACCTCTGGGAAAACTAACCTGTCCACTAAGCCTCTAGATGACTTTAACCTAGGTCTATTAAACCCCAACCTCACCCGAGACCTCTAGCATGCCCTGGCATTTTGTCGAGTACGTCCCGTGCGTGCCCTGGGCGCGAGCAGAGCACGTGTTTTGCACGTGCCGCGCCCGAGCCGCCGCGTCGCGCCCCTGGTTTTGCCCACACTGCAGAGCCGCGCCACACACTCTCCCTCTCACCAGAACACGTCAAGCAGCCCCTCGCCACGTCTCCGGCAAGCCAGGAGCTAGCCGCCACGGCCGCCCGACAGCCCCTGCACTGGTCGGCGCCGCCCGAGCCGCTAGCGCTCGCCACCTACCCTCTGGAGCAGTCCAAGCCTATCCTCGTCTGCAAGCGCTCGTCGCCGCCACGTCCTCCTGCAGCAACAGAGAGGCGGTTCGCCAGCGATCCTATCCGCGGCTGCCGTGAACCGACATGGCCACGCTATATAAGAGGCCCCCGAGCACGTCCCGTTCCCCAGGCAGCCTCAAAACACTCCCCTAGTTCCCCCGTGGCAGCCAATCGACCCGGGGAGGTCTTCTTCCCCATCTCCGGCAACCGCAGCCGCCGCCACTGTCCCGGCCATTCCGGCGCCACTAGGGCCTCCCCCTCTCCACTCACTGCACCAACAACATCCCCATGCCCGATTTTGGTCAGGAACCGCCGGAGTCAAAAGCCCACTCTGCCCGACGACCACCGTCTGCTGCGGAGCTCGCCGCCGGCAGCTCCGTCCACCCCAGAGACCAAAGCGACCACCGGAGTGACCACCTCGACCCCCTGAGCCCACGGATGGCCTCGATTTCCCAAACGGTGCCGCCGTTTGCCGGCGAGCATCACCGGAGTCCCGCCCCCTCTCGGGCGGAGGAAGAGGAGGGAGGAGAGAATGGTCAAACCTGACCACTGGGCCAGGCGGGCCCACTGTGACCCACCACACTGGTCCACGTGGGTTAAGTGAAGGCGTAAAGGGCAAAGTACGTATTCGACGTATACCTGTTCAAAGCGTTTTCTTTTTTCTGTTTTATTTTTAAAAAACAGATTTTGACCACAACTTTGACTCTCCATAACTTTTTAAATATAACTCCAAATGAATTGATTCTTTTTCCTACCTCTCTCAAATTTAATCTAGTATATTTTAAGATTTATTTGAAAAAAAATTCAAACAACTTTTTTGTGCTGTTTTGAAATTGTGTGTTAATTCAAATTTATTTAAAATAGGACTTTGGAGAGAGAGAAGCAAACTTTCAAAAGTTTTGGAGAGCACCTCACCCCTTCACAACTTGAAGGCAAGCATTCTGAACCCTGGCATAATATTTTTGTGTGTTAGTTGGCACACTTATAACACAGCCCTAATACGGAGAACGCGTTATTTTATGTGGAGACGCGATCATTTACTTGAATTGCATATTTGTAATTTCCTTGCTGTTGGAAATGAATATACTTGTGATGGTAATCATCCTCATGTGCTTTGCATGCATGCCGGGAAAGAATCCGGGAAAGCCTCTGCCTTGGGTAGGCGTGAGCTTGTCGCCGATCTCCGTCGGGACGGTTATGTCCGGTATGGCATAGTAGGGTATAATGAGTGGTGATTCTGTTGGTTGAAATATTTTTGTTACACATATCATGCAGGAAATACTTAAACCTCCTGAGTCGACCATAGATCGAGTCTTGTTCCGGTAACCCCCACACTTGTTTCGTACTACCACTTGTCCCTGCCATAGGTAGGGTACGGTTCAGTAAGTTGTCAGTCCCTTTCTAGCACACACCGTACAGAGAGGCCATGGTGGAAGATACCGGTTGTAGCTGGTAGGCAGGCCACCTGGTCCGGGGGCATGGGTGTTTCCGGTTGGGACCGAGAGGGGAGGCCACCCCTTAGAGCGCGCGATATAAATTTGATCCCATGCTACGCGAGGTTGTAGCCTCCCCACTTAGAGTTTTGCTTGACATGTGTCGTGGGTGATCCCAGACACCTGTAAGTTAAGCTGGTGTGTGCAGGTCAGGTGTGTTTTCAATTAAAAGACCATAGACAGAATTAGTCCCGATGGACTAAAGGAATCCGTTACTCGTGGGTAAAAAGTACACCCTTTGCAGAGATTAAACCTATTCGAATAGCCGTGTCCATGGTTAAGGACTACAGTCTGGGATGGGTCAAGTGTTGATCTTAGTGTCGGTCTTCGGAGGAGAAAACTGCTAAACCAGAACATGGATCGTGACTTGTGACTTATGATGATTATAATTATTATTATTATGGACTAACCCCTTTATATTATTTGAAGTATTGAGTATCCCTGGGACGGTTTTACCTCCTGGATATTCACTATGATTGTTTACTTTATAAGCCCTTTATGTGGTGTCGCTCAGACGCCCGACTGTGGCATGTTGTTATTTATTTACTTTATAAGCTCTTTATGTGGTGTCGCTCAGACGCCCGACTATGGCATGTTGTTATCTATTTATTTTATAAGCCCTTTATGTGGTGTCGTTCAGATGCCCGACTGTGGCATGTTGTTATTTATTTACTTTATAAGCCCTTTATGTGGTGTCGCTCATACGCCCGACTGTGGCATGATGTTATTTATTTTCTTTATAAGCCCTTTATGTGATGTCGCTCAGACGCCCGACTCAGGCACGCTCGTTATTTACTATCCTTTCGAGGCGTCGCTTCAGACACCCGACCGGTGCATTTTATTACTACTCTGCTATTACATATTCATGTTGCATATAAATAACCTGCTTGCATGCATCATGGATTCTATTTTATGACTGATGTTGTGATCATAGAGTATTTTAGAGTATGATTTGATATATTATACCCGTGCTCATAATGTTTGCGAGTACATTCAAAGTACTCACTGGCTTGTCCCTGGCTATTGTCTTGGCCAGATTTCTTGCGCGGAGAGGAGCGACCGTGATGACAGCCCCGGAACCTACGCAATGGTGATAGCAGTCTCGCGAAGATAGGAGTTAACCTGGTCAGTTGTTCCTGTGGGAAATGGAGTCCCATAGACGCTGATGATCCACAAACCGCTTCCGCCTTCAACCACTAGAAACCATTTGTTGTACTCACAGACCAGAATGGTCTTGTACTGCATATTTTGTATTTTGCTTGGAATTTCTGTATCAAGTTGGTGCCTCATCAGCTAAAAGTAATCCTGGGGCTGATGAGCACAAGGGCCATTTTCTGGAAATTAATACCCGGAAAACCGGTCGCGACAAGATCATCCGGCCATGGGTCCGCGGGGTGCTCATCCACGAGCGCATCAAGCTCGCGGCTCATTCCGGTGAAGAGGGAGGCGGAGGAGGCTGTGCCCGATGCGCCGCCGCGCCGAGGCGTCATCGGGCCTGAGGACTACCTCCCCCTGGGGCAGGAGGAGCTCCTCGAGCGGTCGGCGAGGGATCAGGAAGAGATGGAAGAGTGCATCCGGCGCGAGCTCGAGTACGAGCTGCTCTTCTTCGAGACGGGCGTCACAGCATCGCAGGTGCATGCATCGAAGGAGGCTGACCTGCGCGTGATGAAGGCGGAGCAGGCGAAGCTCTACATCGACCTCGCGTCCGACTCCTCCGAGTCCGACTGATCGCCGCCGGTGGGTAGCTACCGCAGGAGCTCCGGTGAGCTCAATTTTGTTGTACTGATGCGGTAGCGTAGGCCCTGTCTAGCATCTCTGACCTTTATGTATGTATGTGACGTGTCCGAACTTATTATGCGAAGAAGAACCATCTATGCGAGCGAGCTCCGGCGAGCAACTACTTAAATTTCTCGCGCGAAACAACTTTGTTTAAAAATTATGGATTTGTTTGCGGTTTCTAGTCTGCCGCCGCAATTTTCAGCCCGCATAAGCGCCCCGTGCGACCTGCAAACACAGTTTACAGGTCGGTAAAATGCGGGGTCTGCTAGAATTGATCTTAGTAACTTTCTTGTGGCAACCAATGGGCGCTTGACATGGGAGCTCTCTCGGAGCAGTACAATGCGTGTCTGCGTGTGTGATTGGATAAACAGAGCCAAGTGGACCGTCTATTGGGCTTCCCGTCTCGCTCACATCAACTGGGCGATATTATACTTCTCAAATCGAAAAGCTTAAAACAAGCGCAGAGGAAAATTGTAGCACTCCCCGGCCTTCTCTCCATGTCGGCCAGTTGAGTTTTGTGCCGTCCCGGGCATGCGCGTCATGGCGTGACGTTGTGCGGCTTACGTCACACACTACGACACATCTCCGTGCATATACGGGGTGTATATACGGTTTCTCCCGTAAATACGGGGTGTGTAACATTTGCGCCTTTAAGTACCACTATGTGTTCCAGAAAGAGAGTTCCAAACATACTACTCCTTCCGTCTGAAAATACTTGTCGAAAAAATGCATAAAAATGAATGTATCTAGAACTAAAATACATCTAGATACATCCATTCTTCCAACAAGTATTTCTGAACGGAGGGAGTACGTACGTATATGGGTGTGGTGTGAGTTTGTGACGTGATTGTATGTGCATTAATAAGTCTACAATTAATGTGTGACACGATCGGCTTCCCATGACCGCCTTATCTCTTCCTGACAATCGATGCAGCAGTTGGAATGATCCTAAGGCCAACTTCGCCGCGTGACCCATCCGTGACCCATCCGGTCTGGATTTGTCCGTTTGGGGTAAAATAGGACCCAGCGGTAATACCCAAATGGACAGAGTTGTCCGTTGGACACTTTTTTGGTCCTTCCCAACCCCAAACCTAGAGCAAACTTGGTCCAAGAATGCTCCCAAACGGACAAAAAAACGGACACTCTCCTCGTCCCTCTCGTCCGCTCTTGTCCGCCTGTGCCTTCCCTCTGGCCCACAAATCAGAGACCGGGGCGCGGGCTGGGCGTGGCGTGCGGCCGTCG